>NW_027258105.1:17500-47500 GCF_045791955.1 Oncorhynchus clarkii lewisi | reverse complement strand
AAGGAAGGAAGGAAGGAAGGAAGGAAGGAAGGAAGCGTTGTACTTATCTTATCCCTTTGTGTTCGGTCGTTCTTAATGAGTTTCAACTAAACGAAGGTCTGATTGTCATTGTAGTTTCTGTAGAAGAAGACCAACTCAGTTGTTGAAACACTGATGTAGAACTGAGCATTTAAAATGTTGTTTTTAAATTACATTTTTATATTGGCATGATTTGGATTTTATTTATTTGATACAGATTATTTCCGATCCTACGTAGCGATTGAAGGGTCTGTGTTAAGTAGGAAAAGGTTATTCAGTAATGATTTATTTTGTTACGTTGTGAGGCAGATTGTCCCTGAAATGCTGAATATATCCTTTTTTTGCATGTACTGTAGAAGGAAGAAGCTGCTCATGTCACACGGTCACAAACAACCTCCTCCATTTTGGACTTTCAGAATACGAAAAACATCTCCCATAATTCCAATGGAAATGCTGTGTTTTGTTTTTTTGGTGGATAACTCGATAACGCTGCATGCTAATCATGAAACTAATTCAGAATTTGAATTGTTAGGCTGAGTGAAATGTTGGACTTTTAGTATATCTGTAAATACAACAGTAGAGCACATAACAGCCGGTTTATTAGGGGGGGACTAAGTCATTTCATTATTTAGTGGCAATAAACATCTTCAAACTCCTATTTGATGACATGACTGTGCCTCTGTATTCTATACACACAACATGTCAACCTTACGTTTTGGTTCAGACGAGTGATTTCATCATTAGATGTGTCTGTTCTTACTTAATGTTCTACGTTTCATAACAGAAACACTGTTATCTGTTTTATTTTGGGAATGTTGACAACAATCAAATGTTTCATTTCTACAAACAATTCACCCAAAAACAGATTATTATTTGTTATTGTTGTTGTTGTTGTTGTTGTACGTTTATGAACTTCACTAGCTTTACTGTAAAAGCAGTCCTGGCTGAGTCCTGTAAAACCAGTCCTGGCTGAGTCCTGTAAAACCAGTCCTGGCTGAGTCCTGTTAAACCAGTCCTGGCTGAGTCCTGTAAAACCAGTCCTGGCTGAGTCCTGTAAAACCAGTCCTGGCTGAGTCCTGTAAAACCAGTCCTGGCTGAGTCCTGTAAAACCATTGTCCACGTTACACTCCAACACAGAACAACTCCACAGGTCCCAGGTCTCAGCCACGTTGCACCACAGACTGTCCAGGAGTTGAGGACACAGCCAGGACTCAGCCAGGACTCAGCCAGGACTCAGCCAAGACTCAGCCAAGACTCAGCTAGGACACAGCCAAGACTCAGCTAGGACTCAGCCAGGACACAGCCAGGATACAGCCAGGACACAGCCAGGACACAGCCAAGACTCAGCCAGGACTCAGCCAGGACTCAGCCAGGACTCAGCCAAGACTCAGCCAGGACACAGCCAAGACTCAGCCAGGACACAGCCAAGACTCAGCCAGGACACAGCCAGGACTCAGCCAGGACTCAGCCAAGACTCAGCCAAGACTCAGCTAGGACACAGCCAAGACTCAGCTAGGACTCAGCCAGGACACAGCCAGGATACAGCCAGGACACAGCCAGGACACAGCCAAGACTCAGCCAGGACTCAGCCAGGACTCAGCCAAGACTCAGCCAGGACACAGCCAAGACTCAGCCAGGACACAGCCAAGACTCAGCCAGGACACAGCCAGGACTCAGCCAGGACTCATCCAAGACTCAGCCAGGACACAGCCAGGACACAGCCAGGACAGCCAAGACTCAGCCAGGACTCAGCCAGGACACAGCCAAGACTCAGCCAGGACTCAGCCAGGACTCAGCCAGGACTCAGCCAGGACACAGCCAAGACTCAGCCAGGACACAGCCAAGACTCAGCCAGGACACAGCCAGGACTCAGCCAGGACTCATCCAAGACTCAGCCAGGACACAGCCAGGACACAGCCAGGACAGCCAAGACTCAGCCAGGACTCAGCCAGGACACAGCCAGGATACAGCCAGGACACAGCCAAGACTCAGCCAAGACTCAGCTAGGACACAGCCAAGACTCAGCTAGGACTCAGCCAGGACACAGCCAGGATACAGCCAGGACACAGCCAGGACACAGCCAAGACTCAGCCAGGACTCAGCCAGGACTCAGCCAGGACTCAGCCAAGACTCAGCCAGGACACAGCCAAGACTCAGCCAGGACACAGCCAAGACTCAGCCAGGACACAGCCAGGACTCAGCCAGGACTCATCCAAGACTCAGCCAGGACACAGCCAGGACACAGCCAGGACAGCCAAGACTCAGCCAGGACTCAGCCAGGACACAGCCAGGATACAGCCAGGACACAGCCAGGACACAGCCAAGACTCAGCCAGGACTCAGCCAGGATACAGCCAGGACACAGCCAGGACACAGCCAAGACTCAGCCAAGACTCAGGAGAAGTAAACCAGAACTGGTGTCGCCTGTCTGCTGCCTGGTGAGGGGTTGTCCTGTCATAGTGATGGACGATGTGGTCTCTCTCTGTCTCTCTCTCTCTCTCTCTCTCTCTCTATATATATATATATATATATATACCCTCTCTCTCTCTCCTCACTCTCTCTCTCTCTCTCTCTCTCTATAAACTCTCTCTATATATTTATATTTATACACGGCTCCAAAACCGCCATAAAAAGCCAGACTACGGTTTGCAACTGCACATGGGGACAAATGTCATACTTTTTGGAGAAATGTCCTCTGGTCTGATGAAACAAAAATAGTACTGTTTGGCCATAATGACCATCGTTATGTTTGGAGGAAAAAGGGGGAGGCTTGTAAGCCGAAGAACACCATCCCAACCGTGAAGCACGGGGGTGGCAACATGATGTTGTGGGGGTGCTTTGCTGCAGGAGGGACTGGTGCGCTTCACAAAATAGATGGCATCATGAGGAAATAAAATTATGTGGATATATTGAAGCAACACCTCAAGACATCAGTCAGGAAGTGAAAGCTTGGTCGCAAATTGGTCTTCCAAATGGACAATGACCCCAAGCAAACTTCCAAAGTTGTGGCAAAATGGCTTAAGGACAACAAAGTCAAGGTATTGGAGTGGCCGTCACAAAGCCCTGAACTCAATCCTATAGAAAATTTGTGGGCAGAACTGAAAAAACATGTGCGAGCAAGAAGGCCTTCAAACCTGACTCAGTTACACCAGCTCTGTCAGGAGGAATGGGCCAAAATTCACCCAACTTATTGTGGGAAGCTTGTGGACGGCTACCCGAAATGTTTGACCCAAGTTAAACAATTTAAAGGCAATGCTACCAAATACTAATTGAGTGTATGTAAACTTCTGACCCACTGGGAATGAATGAAAGAAATAAAAGCTGAAATAAATCGTTCTCTCTACTATTATTCTGACATTTCACATGGATTAGGATTAAATGTCAGGAATTGTGAAAAATGTAGTTGAAATGTATTTGGCTAAGGTGTATGTAAACTTATGACTTCAACTGTATACAGTGCCTTGCGAAAGTATTCGGCCCCCTTGAACTTTGCGACCTTTTGCCACATTTCAGGCTTCACACATAAAGATATAAAACTGTATTTTTTTGTGAAGAATCAACAACAAGTGGGACACAATCATGAAGTGGAACGACATTTATTGGATATTTCAAACTTTTTTAACAAATCAAAAACTGAAAAATTGGGCGTGCAAAATTATTCAGCCCCTTTACTTTCAGTGCAGCAAACTCTCTCCAGAAGTTCAGTGAGGATCTCTGAATGATCCAATGTTGACCTAAATGACTAATGATAATAAATACAATCCACCTGTGTGTAATCAAGTCTCTGTATAAATGCACCTGCACTGTGATAGTCTCAGAGGTCCGTTAAAAGCGCAGAGAGCATCATGAAGAACAAGGAACACACCAGGCAGGTCCGAGATACTGTTGTGAAGAAGTTTAAAGCCGGATTTGGATACAAAAAGATTTCCCAAGCTTTAAACATCTCAAGGAGCACTGTGCAAGCGATAATATTGAAATGGAAGGAGTATCAGACCACTGCAAATCTACCAAGACCTGGCCGTCCCTCTAAACTTTCAGCTCATACAAGGAGAAGACTTATCAGAGATGCAGCCAAGAGGCCCATGATCACTCTGGATGAACTGCAGAGATCTACAGCTGAGGTGGGAGACTCTGTCCATAGGACAACAATCAGTCGTATATTGCACAAATCTGGCCTTTATGGAAGAGTGGCAAGAAGAAAGCCATTTCTTAAAGATATCCATAAAAAGTGTTGTTTAAAGTTTGCCACAAGCCACCTGGGAGACACACCAAACATGTGGAAGAAGGTGCTCTGGTCAGATGAAACCAAAATTGAACTTTTTGGCAACAATGCAAAACGTTATGTTTGGCGTAAAAGCAACACAGCTGAACACACCATCCCCACTGTCAAACATGGTGGTGGCAGCATCATGGTTTGGGCCTGCTTTTCTTCAGCAGGGACAGGGAAGATGGTTAAAATTGATGGGAAGATGGATGGAGCCAAATACAGGACCATTCTGGAAGAAAACCTGATGGAGTCTGCAAAAGACCTGAGACTGGGACGGAGATTTGTCTTCTAACAAGACAATGATCCAAAACATAAAGCAAAATCTACAATGGAATGGTTCAAAAATAAACATATCCAGGTGTTAGAATGGCCAAGTCAAAGTCCAGACCTGAATCCAATCGAGAATCTGTGGAAAGAACTGAAAACTGCTGTTCACAAATGCTCTCCATCCAACCTCACTGAGCTCGAGCTGTTTTGCAAGAAAGGAATGGGAAAAAATGTCAGTCTCTCGATGTGCAAAACTGATAGAGACATACCCCAAGCGACTTACAGCTGTAATCGCAGCAAAAGGTGGCGCTACAAAGTATTAACTTAAGGGGGCTGAATAATTTTGCACGCCCAATTTTTCAGTTTTTGATTTGTTAAAAAAGTTTGAAATATCCAATAAATGTCGTTCCACTTCATGATTGTGTCCCACTTGTTGTTGATTCTTCACAAAAAAATACAGTTTTATATCTTTATGTTTGAAGCCTGAAATGTGGCAAAAGGTCGCAAAGTTCAAGGGGGCCGACTACTTTCGCAAGGCACTGTATATTCTCTCTCTCTCTCTATACCCTCTCTCTCTATATATATATATTCTCTCTCTCTCTCTATACCCTCTCTCTCTATATATATTCTCTCTCTCTCTCTATACCCTCCCTCTCTCTATATACCCTCTCTCTATATATATATTCTCTCTCTCCTCTCTCTCTATATATATACACCCCTTCTCTCTCGCTCTCTCTCTTTCTCTCTCTCTCTCTATTCCCTCTCTATCTCTCTCTCGCTATATATACTCTCTGTCTCTCTCTCTCTCTCTCTCTCTCTCTCTCTCTCTATTCCCTCTCTATCTCTCTCTCGCTATATATACTCTCTCTCTCTCTCTCATCTCCTCTCCTCTCCTCTCCTCTTCTCTCTCTCTCTCTCCTCTCTCTCTCCCACTCTATTGAAAATAATATCTCCAGACAGTAAAACCCCTTTATGTGCCAGATGGATGCATCTCTCTGAATCCAGTGACATGGACTGACGTCTGTACCCAGTCTGTGCCCAGTCTGTACCCAGTCTGTACCCAGTCTGTACCCAGTCTGTACCCAGTCTGTGCCCAGTCTGTATCCAGTCTACCCAGTCTGTGCCCAGTCTGTACCCAGTCTGTACCCAGTCTGTGCCCAGTCTGTACCCAGTCTGTACCCAGTCTGTGCCCAGTGGACTCTCAGCTTAAATTATCCTGTGATGTCCACAGTGCTCCCTCATGACGACTACTCTGCATCAGAATCATTGACTGTGGCAGTCAAGCCACACACCTCTCTGAAGTTGGATACCTAAACCGTTCAACCCCTCGCTCTTACGTCTTCATCCATCTCTCTCTCTCTCCGCCGCCCTTCAGCCCCTTGCTCGTCTTCATCTCTCTCTCTCCCCCGCCCTTCAGCCCCTTGCTCGTCTTCATCCATCCATCTCTCTCTCTCTCTCTCTCCCCCGCCCTTCAGCCCCTTGCTCTGATGTCTTCATCCATCTCTCTCTCTCTCTCCCGCCCTTCAGCCCCTTGCTCTTACGCCATCCTCTCTTCCTCCATTCCTCTCTCCGTCTATCCCCATCCCTCTCTAATGTCTCAACTTTGTGTGCGTAGCCTAGCCGTTGCCCTGCGGGCTGCTATGACCAATAAGTGTGATAAACGAAATCTGTTGAAATCCACGCTTGCCCTTTATGGGAGTGAATCCACTAACATTTGGAGAGGTTATCAGACAGATTGAGCCTGATAATTTCCAGCACCCCGCTGCTGTGAGAGGAGGCTGCCTGTGCTGTGCAAGGTAATGACGTTAGATTGGACGACACATTTCCTGTACCATTTAACAGATGAGAGTCAGATGGAACCAGTGTTACCTCTGCCTCTCTATGTGGTCTAAGAAGTCATATCCAGATTTAAAGGCAAGAAAATATCAAATTTATTATAGCAACCATCGGACTGAATTATGACTGTTTCCTGTACTATCATACATCAGGAAATACAGATTTATAATCATTATGACTGTTTCCTGTACTGTCATACATCAGGAAATACAGATTTATAATCATTATGACTGTTTCCTGTACTGTCATACATCAGGAAATACAGATTTAATAATAATTATGACTGTTTCCTGTACTGTCATACATCAGGAAATACAGATTTATAATCATTATGACTGTTTCCTGTACTGTCATACATCAGGAAATACAGATTTAGAATCATTATGACTGTTTCCTGTACTGTCATACATCAGGAAATATAGATTCATAATCATTATGACTGTTTCCTGTACTGTCATACATCAGGAAATACAGATTTCCTGTACTGAGTGATTTTCATCTTTTCACCCTCTGCCTGAAGATAAGGGTTTCTGACGTGACAGCAGGATGTGAACTGAGACACCTCCCCCTCCCACCTCTCCCCTCTCTCCCCCTCCCACCTCTCCCCTCTCTCCACTTCCCACCTCTCCCCTCTCTCCCACCTCTCCCCTCTCTCCCACTCCCCTCCCACCTCTCCCCTCTCTCCCCTTCTTGAATCCCAAGAAATCAAATCAAATGTATTTATATAGCCCTTCTTACATCAGCTGATATCTCAAAGTGCTGTACAGAAACCCAGCCTAAAACCCCAAACAGCAAGCAATGCAGGTGTAGAAGCACGGTGGCTAGGAAAAACTCCCTAGAAAGGCCAGAACCTAGGAAGAAACCTAGAGAGGAACCAGGGGGGTCTTTGGGGACGGGGAAGAAGCATCCGTTATCTGCTGTCTAACATTACTAATGAGGAAATCCATCCATCTTCTTCCAATATCATGTGTTCTTAAGCGTTTCAAGATTAGTACAGTGACAAGGATAGGACAAACTTCCATTTCATTATCATAGTGGCAGACCGTGATCAGATCAGACCGTGATCAGATCAGACCGTGATCAGATCAGACCGTGATCAGATCAGACCGTGCAACCATCCAAGATTGTTCTGAGCAATCCATTGATGTCAGACGACGTCTCATACAGTAATTAGCAAGCTGTTGTCTGTGTACTGCTACCGAGTCTAATGAACTTCAAATGAACAGTCTAGAAACCTTGGCAGGACAGAGAGAGAGAGAGGTTTTCAATGAATACAACTTTGATAAATAAACAAAAAAGTAAATTAAAACATTGCTCAAGCTTTCGTTTTACGTGACACAGGGACTTCTGCCTATTTCCCAAATGTCATCCTATATAGTGCACTACTGTCGACCCCTATTCCCTATGAGCCCTGGTCAAACGTAGTGCTCCAACCAGGGAATAGGGAACCGTTTGAGACACAACCTCAGTTTAGAAACATTCTTTTTAGAACGGGACAATAATGAATACCGTTGGCTGCAACCGCAGAACTTATTGGCTCTTAATTGTGTCCCTAATGACTCATTAATTCTCATACTTTCGATTCATTTACCTCTCAATTCGTCTCAATGAACTGGAGTTAATTATTCAGTGACAAATGCAACACCTGCTCTTTCCATGACAGACTGACCAGGTGAATCCAGGTGAAAGATATGATCCCTTATTGATGTCACTTTGTTAAATCCTCTTCAATCAGTGTAGATGAAGGGGAGGAGACGGGGTTAAAGAAGGATTTTTGAGCCTTGAGACAATTGACCCATCAAATGAAATTAAATTAAATGTTATTGGTCACATACACGTGTTTAGCAGATGTTAATGCGAGTGTACAGAAATGTTTATGCTTCTAGTTCCGACAGTGCAGTAATATCTAACAGGAAACATCGTGTATGTGTGCCATTCAGGGGGAGAATGGGCAAGACAAAATATTTAGGGTCCTTTGAACGGGGTATGGTAGTAGGTGTTACAATATAACTGGTACTACAGTATAACTACAGTATAACTCTGGTACTACAGTATAACTACAGTATAACTCTGGTACTACAGTATAACTCTGGTACTACAGTATAACTACAGTATAACTCTGGTACTACAGTATAACTACAGTATAACTCTGGTACTACAGTATAACTACAGTATAACTCTGGTACTACAGTATAACTACAGTATAACTCTGGTACTACAGTATAGCTACAGTATAACTCTGGTACTACAGTATAACTACAGTATAACTCTGGTACTACAGTATAGCTCTGGTACTACAGTATAACTACAGTATAACTCTGGTACTACAGTATAACTCTGGTACTACAGTATAACTACAGTATAACTCTGGTACTACAGTATAACTACAGTATAACTCTGGTACTACAGTATAACTACAGTATAACTCTGGTACTACAGTATAACTCTGGTACTACAGTATAACTACAGTATAACTCTGGTACTACAGTATAACTACAGTATAACTCTGGTACTACAGTATGGCTCCGTACAGGGAACAGCACTGAACTGTGACCAGTTAGGAAATGAAATGGTCTCCCCGCTCTGAATCCAGTCACCTTCATATGACAAGTGATGCTTCCCCAATCGGCAACACATTATCCTATCTAGTGTCAACAAATATGTTTCTAGGAAGAAAGATTCCACACATTATCCTATCTAGTGTCAACAAAGATTTTTCTAGGAAGAAAGATTCCACACATTATCCTATATAGTGTCAACAAAGATTTTTCTAGGAAGAAAGATTCACACATTATCCTATATAGTGTCAACAAAGATTTTTCTAGGAAGAAAGATTCACACATTATCCTATATAGTGTCAACAAAGATTTTTCTAGGAAGAAAGATTCACACATTATCCTATATAGTGTCAACAAAGATTTTTCTAGGAAGAAAGATTCCACACATTATCCTATATAGTGTCAACAAAGATTTTTCTAGGAAGAAAGATTCCACACATTATCCTATATAGTGTCAACAAAGATTTTTCTAGGAAGAAAGATTCCACACATTATCCTATATAGTGTCAACAAAGATTTTTCTAGGAAGAAAGATTCCACACAGGAACACAAAATGATTGAATTAATATTTTAATAAAAATATTCACCACTCAACTTGTAAAATTAACTGTCTGTTATATACACAGTCCTCCTCTTTCCTACATGGGAATTCATTCACACTATTTTCAGAACAGGAACAGACCGTTCCCAGATTGATGTTTCTCTCATCCTACCGAGGCCCACAGTCAATCAACGTAGTCTGTCTCTGGCCCTGTTTATACCCGGTTCCTGATGTTGTCCACATCATTGTTAGAGACGTGTCGACGATTCAAAGACTCATTGTGATCTGATTGTGATCAGATTTTCTAAGTGTTAAACAAGATCAGGTCAAGATCAAGACAAAAGGACGCATGTTAGAAGGCAGGTATAAACGAGGCTTCTGTCTGCTCAATGTGGTGGAAGAACTGGGGAGTTTGATTTACCATGTGAGCCACTGAAGCAATCAGAAATGAAGAAGGTCCACCGTGACCCTGTTTTTAATTCATTCATTCATAATAAAATATAGTTTTTTTTTTTAATGGAGTTTTTAGTTCACTGCCTCAAGACCTATCCCTCCCGGGGCAGTAGGTAGCCTAGAGGTTAGAGTGTAGGGACGGCAGGTAGCCTAGTGGTTAGAGTGTAGGGACGGCAGGTCGCCTAGTGGTTAGAGTGGAGGGACGGCAGGTAGCCTAGTGGTTAGAGTGTAGGGACGGCAGGTAGCCTAGTGGTTAGAGTGGAGGGACGGCAGGTAGCCTAGTGGTTAGAGTGTAGGGACGGCAGGTAGCCTAGTGGTTAGAGTGTGGGGGCGACAGGTAGCCTAGTGGTTAGAGTGGAGGGACGGCAGGTAGCCTAGTGGTTAGAGTGTAGGGACGGCAGGTAGCCTAGTGGTTAGAGTGGAGGGACGGCAGGTAGCCTAGTGGTTAGAGTGTAGGGACGGCAGGTAGCCTAGTGGTTAGAGTGTAGGGGCGACAGGTAGCCTAGTGGTTAGAGTGGAGGGACGGCAGGTAGCCTAGTGGTTAGAGTGTAGGGACGGCAGGTAGCCTAGTGGTTAGAGTGTAGGGGCGACAGGTAGCCTAGAGGTTAGAGTGTTGGACCAGTAACCGAAAGGTTGCAAGATCGAATGCCCGAGCTGACAAGGTAAAACAAGGTAAAAATCTGTCATTTTGAACCCTGAACAAGGCAGTTAACCCACTATTCCCCAGTAGGCCGTCATTGTGAATAAGAATTTGTTCTTAATAACTAACTTACCTAGTTAAATACATTTTAAATCATCCAAATACCACCAGATATCTTTCCTGTAATATTACCGTAAATATTGCAAGAGTTCTACGCTATCTCAGTCTGTTCCAGTTAAGCAAACAACAAACTTGTCTTCCATGTCAATGTGACATTGGTCATGATGACGTTTATTTTTTGAGGGAGGAAATAACGTCAAAAGAATTGCACTTACAGGGTAAAGTCTTTCAACATATTTTGCTTCATATGAATCCGATGCTCCACGGTGAGACATTTTCACAGACCGTGAGATGAGGGAAGGGGGGGGGGGGGGTACTGAGGCATT
The DNA here is from genome assembly GCF_045791955.1 of Oncorhynchus clarkii lewisi. Lineage (NCBI taxonomy): Eukaryota > Metazoa > Chordata > Actinopteri > Salmoniformes > Salmonidae > Oncorhynchus > Oncorhynchus clarkii. The sequence continues at coordinate 36,475 of NW_027258105.1, read as the reverse complement.
TTCACAGACCGTGAGATGAGGGAAGGGGGGGGGGGGGGGTACTGAGGCATCTTCACAGACTGTGAGAGGAGAGCGGGGCGGGGGAAGGATTAAAGATGATGAATGAACCAGTGAAATGAAACTGATCTTCTCTCAGCAGGTTTGACGAGGAGAATCTCTGGCCAGGGGCCACTTACTGTACTGTAATGAAGGCTTGTGTCCCAAATGGCAACCTATTCCCGACATAGTGCACTACTGGTCCTGGTCAAAACGTATTGCGCTGGATAAGGAACAGGGTAACATTTGTGACTTGGATCTAATGTCTCTCCACATTGTCCAAGGGGGGCTGGTTAGGAGATGCTCCTCTCTCTCCTCTCCCTGTCTAGACCCAGGGAAGAAGGAGATGCTCATCTCTCTCCTCTCCCTGTCTAGACCCAGGGAAGGAGGAGATGCTCCTCTCTCATCTCTCCCTGTCTAGACCCAGGGAAGGAGGAGATGGTCCTCTCTCATCTCTCCCTGTCTAGACCCAGGGAAAGAGATGCTCCTCTCTCATCTCTCCCTGTCTAGACCCAGGGAAGGAGATGCTCCTCTCTCATCTCTCCCTGTCTAGACCCAGGGAAAGAGATGCTCCTCTCTCTCCTCTCCCTGTCTAGACCCAGGGAATGAGATGCTCCTCTCTCTCCTCTCCCTGTCTAGACCCAGGGAAGGAGATGCTCCTCTCTCATCTCTCCCTGTCTAGACCCAGGGAAGAAGGAGATGCTCCTCTCTCATCTCTCCCTGTCTAGACCCAGGGAAGGAGATGCTCCTCTCTCATCTCTCCCTGTCTAGACCCAGGGAAGAAGGAGATGCTCATCTCTCTCCTCTCCCTGTCTAGACCCAGGGAAGGAGGAGATGCTCCTCTCTCATCTCTCCCTGTCTAGACCCAGGGAAGGAGGAGATGCTCCTCTCTCATCTCTCTGTCTCAGGGAAGGAGATGCTCCTCTCTCATCTCTCCCTGTCTAGACCCAGGGAAAGAGATGCTCCTCTCTCTCCTCTCCCTGTCTAGACCCAGGGAATGAGATGCTCCTCTCTCTCCTCTCCCTGTCTAGACCCAGGGAAGGAGATGCTCCTCTCTCATCTCTCCCTGTCTAGACCCAGAGAAGGAGGAGATGCTCCTCTCTCATCTCTCCCTGTCTAGACCCAGGGAAGGAGGAGATGCTCCTCTCTCATCTCTCCCTGTCTAGACCCAGGGAAGGAGGAGATGCTCCTCTCTCATCTCTCCCTGTCTAGACCCAGGGAAGGAGGAGATGCTCCTCTCTCATCTCTCCCTGTCTAGACCCAGGGAAGGAGATGCTCCTCTCTCATCTCTAGCAGGTTTTTAAGCAACTTCAGAGATACAGCAATATGTCATGTGGGGTGTCCCATTTATACTCTTGATTACTAAGGGAACAATATGTTATGTGGGGTGTCCCATTTGTACTATTGATTACCAATGGAACAATATGTTATGTGGGGTGTTCCATTTGTACTCTTGATTACTAAGGGAACAATATGTCATGTGGGGTGTCCCATTTGTACTATTGATTACCAATGGAACAATATGTTATGTGGGGTGTTCCATTTGTACTCTTGATTACTAAGGGAACAATATGTCATGTGGGGTGTTCCATTTGTACTCTTGATTACCAATGGAACAATATGTCATGTGGGGTGTCCCATTTGTACTCTTGATTACTAAGGGAACAATATGTCATGTGGGGTGTTCCATTTGTACTCTTGATTACCAATGGAACAATATGTCATGTGGGGTGTCCCATTTGTACTCTTGATTACTAAGGGAACAATATGTCATGTGGGGTGTTCCATTTGTACTCTTGATTACTAAGGGAACAATATGTTATGTGGGGTGTCCCATTTGTACTCTTGATTACTAAGGGAACAATATGTCATGTGGGGTGTCCCATTTGTACTCTTGATTACTAAGGGAACAATATGTTATGTGGGGTGTCCCATTTGTACTCTTGATTACTAATGGAACAATGTGGAAAGTCCCTTAAAGTGGAACTCCAGTCTCCTTTTCACCTCATTTGTCCGTAAAACAAAAGGCACATCTCAACATGCCTGGTCCATGTAAGTCATGACATAGTACAGGGGGGGGGGGGGGGGCAGATTTGGAGACAGATGGCAGTAATACCAAAGAAAGTTTCAAGTTTTAATGTCACATGCACAAGGACAGTGAAATGCTTTTCTTGCAAACTCTAAAAACCCAGAACAATGCAGTAATCAATATCAATGTGGTACTTAAATAACAAGGTAGAACAAAAACACAGGAGATATAAGAAATAAGACCATGAGAAGTTAGCTACTGTAGACACAGGGTCAGTTCCAGTATCATATTAACAGTGAGCAGGGATACTGGAGGTAGATATGTACAGTGCTGCATTCAGAAAGTAGTCACCCCCCCCCCCCCCCGAGACTTATCCCACATGTTGTTGTGTTACTGCCTGAATTCAAAATGGATAAAATAAAATACATTCTCTCACTCATCTACACACACAATACCCCATAATGACAAAGGGAATACATGTTTTTTAGTAGACGTTTTTGCAAATATATTGAGGGGGGGGGGGCTGTGACTGAGGGGTCCTAAAAAATTATTAGAACATTAGGTAAATGTTTTCAATAATAAATGATTAACCTATCATCATTAATATAATATTTTATTTACAAAGTACTAATAAAACTAACAGTTTCTTTTTCTTTTCTTGTTTTTGGAAAAAAATAAACATCCAGAGAGCCTCTGTCTCCCCATCCCCATCCCCCTGAACCAGCCCTGTCTCCCCATCCCCATCCCCCTGAACCAGCCCTGTCTCCACATCCCCATCCCCCTGAACCAGCCCTGTCTCCACATCCCCATCCCCCTGAACCAGCCCTGTCTCCCCATCCCCATCCCCCTGAACCAGCCCTGTCTCCCCATCCCCATCCCCCTGAACCAGCCCTGTCTCCACATCCCCATCCCCCTGAACCAGCCCTGTCTCCACATCCCCATCCCCCTGAACCAGCCCTGTCTCCACATCCCCCTGAACCAGCCCTGTCTCCCCATCCCCCTGAACCAGCCCTGTCTCCCCATCCCCATCCCCCTGAACCAGCCTTGTCTCCCCATCCCCATCCCCCTGAACCAGCCCTGTCTCCACATCCCCATCCCCCTGAACCAGCCCTGTCTCCACATCCCCATCCCCCTGAACCAGCCCTGTCTCCACATCCCCATCCCCCTGAACCAGCCCTGTCTCCACATCCCCCTGAACCAGCCCTGTCTCCCCATCCCCCTGAACCAGCCCTGTCTCCCCATCCCCATCCCCCTGAACCAGCCCTGTCTCCACATCCCCATCCCCCTGAACCAGCCCTGTCTCCACATCCCCATCCCCCTGAACCAGCCCTGTCTCCACATCCCCCTGAACCAGCCCTGTCTCCCCATCCCCCTGAACCAGCCCTGTCTCCACATCCCCCTGAACCAGCCCTGTCTCCACATCCCCCTGAACCAGCCCTGTCTCCACATCCCCATCCCCCTGAACCAGCCCTGTCTCCACATCCCCCTGAACCAGCCCTGTCTCCCCATCCCCCTGAACCAGCCCTGTCTCCACATCCCCCTGAACCAGCCCTGTCTCCACATCCCCCTGAACCAGCCCTGTATCCCAAAACCCATACCCCTGAACCAGCCCTGTCTCCACATCCCCCTGAACCAGCCCTGTATCCCCATCCCCCTGAACCAGCCCTGTCTCCACATCCCTCTGAACCAGCCCTGTCTCCCCATCCCCCTGAACCAGCCCTGTCTCCCCATCCCCCTGAACCAGCCCTGTCTCCCCATCCCCATCCCCCTGAACCAGCCCTGTATCCCCATCCCCCTGAACCAGCCCTGTCTCCCCATCCCCATCCCCCTGAACCAGCCCTGTCTCCCCATCCCCATCCCCCTGAACCAGCCCTACTCCCAACTGAAGGAGGTGAGCAGCATTGTGTTGAATGACATGTCAGTTGGCATAATTGCAGGTACTGCAATGCATTGTGGACAGGAATGTGATTCTCCAGTCAGGAAAAATCTCCCTTGACAAAGAAGCAGCGAATACCAGAGCCTTAAAGGAAGAGATGCAGGCTCTTAGAGATGGATGGGAGTCTCTCCCGTCTGAGGCAACACTGATTGCTACGCAAAAGGATGTTGAACCTCAATTTAGCAAGGAACACAGTCACCAGAGGAAAAGGAAGAGATTCCATGATGAGACCTCTCAAGAGGAGGCAGCTCAGGACAGTGCAGCAACGGTGTTTTCGGGAACACAGTGTATTTACTGCTATGGACGACATCATAAGTGACTTGGACACTAGGTTCCAGAACACAGTGTTTTTACTGCTATGGATGACATCATAAGTGACCTGGACACTAGGTTCCAGAACACAGTGTTTTTACTGTTATGGATGACATCATAAGTAACCTGGACACTAGATTCCAGAACACAGTGTTTTTACTGCTATGGATGACATCATAAGTGACCTGGACACTAGGTTCCAGAACACAGTGTTTTTACTGCTATGGATGACATCATAAGTGGCCTGGACACTAGGTTCCAGAACACAGTGTTTTTACTGCTATGGATGACATCATAAGTGACCTGGACACTAGGTTCCAGAACACAGTGTTTTTACTGCTATGGATGACATCATAAGTGACCTGGACACTAGGTTCCAGAACAGTGTTTTTACTACTATGGATGACATCATAAGTGACCTGGACACTAGGTTCCAGAACACAGTGTTTTTACTGCTATGGATGACATCATAAGTGACCTGGACACTAGGTTCCAGAACACAGTGTTTTTACTGCTATGGACGACATCATAAGTGACCTGGACACTAGGTTCCAGAACACAGTGTTTTTACTGCTATGGATGACATCATAAGTGACCTGGACACTAGGTTCCAGAACACAGTGTTTTACTGCTATGGATGACATCATAAGTGACCTGGACACTAGGTTCCAGAACACAGTGTTTTTACTGCTATGGACGACATCATAAGTGACCTGGACACTAGGTTCCAGAACACAGTGTTTTTACTGCTATGGATGACATCATAAGTGACCTGGACACTAGGTTCCAGAACACAGTGTTTTTACTGTTATGGATGACATCATAAGTGACTTGGACACTAGGTTCCAGAACACAGTGTTTTTACTGCTATGGATGACATCATAAGTGACCTGGACACTAGGTTCCAGAACACAGTGTTTTTACTGCTATGGACGACATCATAAGTGACCTGGACACTAGGTTCCAGAACACAGTGTTTTTACTGCTATGGACGACATCATAAGTGACCTGGACACTAGGTTCCAGAACACAGTGTTTTTACTGCTATGGATGACATCATAAGTGACCTGGACACTAGGTTCCAGAACACAGTGTTTTTACTGCTATGGATGACATCATAAGTGACCTGGACACTAGGTTCCAGAACACAGTGTTTTTACTGTTATGGACGACATCATAAGTGACCTGGACACTAGGTTCCAGAACACAGTGTTTTTACTGCTATGGATGACATCATAAGTGACCTGGACACTAGGTTCCAGAACACAGTGTTTTTACTGCTATGGATGACATCATAGGTGACCTGGACACTAGGTTCCAGAACACAGTGTTTTTACTGCTATGGATGACATCATAAGTGACCTGGACACTAGGTTCCAGAACACAGTGTTTTTACTGCTATGGATGACATCATAAGTGACCTGGACACTAGGTTCCAGAACACAGTGTTTTTACTGCTATGGATGACATCATAAGTGACCTGGACACTAGATTCCACACCACTGCAAAAAATTGTAGAATAATTTCCTGCTGTTCAGAAAGTCGGGCAGATTAGTGAGGATAAAGTCCCTTCTGTGTGCCAACCACTGATCATGAAGTACTCCAGAGATCTTACACATGAGTTTCATAATGAAGTAAGACACCTGAACACTGTATATGCTGACACTTTCCCCTCCTAACCTGTCCCCTCTTGGTCTCCTGAACACTGTATGTGCTGACCTGTCCCCTCTTGGTCTCCTGAACACCTGAACACTGTATATGCTGCCACTTTCCTCTCCTAACCTGTCCCCTCTTGGTCTCCTGAATGAAATTAGTAAGATGCAGCTGCAAAGCATTTTGGGAGAAGTGTGCATTGCTTTAGGTATGTTTTGCACACTGCCTCTGACTATTGCTAGTGGCGAGAGAGCTTTCAGTAAGCTAAAACTGATTAAAAAACTATCTGAAGTCCACTATGTCCCAGGACAGGCTTTGCAGTCTTGTCATGCTGTCCATTGAAAGTCCGTTAGCTAGAAAGCTGGACTTCAAAGACTTGATCAGGGATTTTGCTAGTAAGAAGGCTCGGCGCTGGGCTCTTGGTGAGTAAGGCTGAGCCAGTGATAACTGTTAAATGGCATGGCTATGGATATTGGATCACGACACACATGATGCCCACAGGCTGAGAACAAGACTGATAAACAAGTTATATCTCAAACTAATGGCTGGATTGACATAATATTTGTTGTGCTCAATCAAGACCCCAAGTGGAAGAAACCTGTTGATTTGGTGACCTCTTGACCTTTCCTCTAGCGCCACCGTGGGGCCTTTACATTTCCACTTTCACAGCTGCTTATTGTCTAGTTGGTACTTATACTCAGTTCAACAATCTACTGCTGATTTTATTATTTTTTTTGTTATATCACTCTATAGATGATATTGTTAATTTATTTTATTTTGAAGAGGTTAACGTATATTTAAAGTTATATTCATTTTAAGTTATTCATCAATGTTAAGAGAATTTTCCATTCAAGAATTTGGTACCAATTCTATGCATATCCTGGCTTCAGGGCCTGAGCAACAGGCAATTTACTTTGGGCTCGTCATTCAGACGGGAAGTGGAGAAAAATAGACCCTAGCCTGAAGAAGTTTTAACGTTAGGAGAATTTTCCATTCAAGAATTTTACCATTAAAATTACATTTAGACTGTAAAAGATAGCCTTTAGCACATTTCTTATAGAGGGTATCAGTCTTGCATCAAATAGTGAATTCACAGCTCACTGTCAGTAAAATATCGTACAGTAAATTTTGGACTACAAGAGAGCTGCAAGGCTGCGAAGGTAGAGTTATTTAAAGCTTTGAATGGGTCGATTGGGTTCTGGGGGTGTGTGGTTACAGCAATTGCAGGGTTGGTGTGGCCTGTGGTGGTGGGGCCCAATGTGATATCTTTTAATGGGACCCAAAATCCCTGCCGGCGCTCCTGGATACCCCATCCAAAGTGTAATTAATAACTTCACCATGCTCAAAGGGACATTCAATGTCTGTTTTTTTTTTTTTTTTTTTTTTTTGTATCTACCAGTGGCGGTTGGTGCCGTTTAAGATGAGGGAGGACAAAAAAAAATGTAATGGGCACAGACTTTTTTCTATTACAGCATATTGGATATTGGATGTCGTTCATATTCCATTCACCCAGTTCAACGTAACATCGATAGGTTTTAGACCACTACGTGATGCTCACATTTTCCATGTCCCCATCATGAGGTTGCTACAACCGTCCTAGACTATGAATAAAAGATTACAGCGTAGGTGTACACAGGTTGAGATACAGTTGAGTAATCAAGGTGAAAGACAGTGACACATTCAATACCGCCTTCAACACTCTTGCCTGCATCTAGCTGATCTAGGGTGTAGTCATTAGTCCAACAGTTGCAAACAAGAGTTTCTATTGGGCAAATGCATGTATGTTAATCCTCGTTTTTTTCTCCCGTTTGCTTCCGTTTAAGAAACGTTTTTCAACAGAATCGGCGGAATGAATACACCCCTGATTACAAGCAAACCGAGTTGACTTTCATAGCAGTCACATACGAACAGCATGATCACTTTGATCGTTGTATAATTCCTTCTCACATCTACACTCTCTCCTCCTGTCACCTTTTCCCTTCGGTTGTGGACTTCAGTGCACAACACATCTGCTGTCTGTGACAAGACAAAGATAACATTCCTAGCCAAACATACATATCATAACCGCTACACACAGCATACATCGTTGTCACCATGTTAACTTCATAGTCAACATAGCTACTGGAACTAACTAACGCGTTAGTAAACCTGCTACAATCATGCAGCACAGTGTACAGTCAGCAGCAAGCAGTTTAGCAATAAATTAATAAAACCAAATGTTTACCTTGACTTGGAAGAGTTCCAGTGTTGGATAGCCATAGCCAGCTAGCTAACATAGCATCCCTCTCTGTTGGATAGTCATAGCCAGCTAGCTAACATAGCATCCCTCTCTGTTGGATAACCATAGCCAGCTAGCTAACATAGCATCCCTCTCTGTTGGATAACCATAGCCAGCTAGCTAACATAGCATCCCTCTCTGTTGGATAGTCATAGCCAGCTAGCTAACATAGCATCACTCTCTGTTGGATAGCCATAGCCAGCTAGCTAACATAGCATCCCTCTCTGTTGGATAGCCATAGCCAGCTAGCTAACATAGCATCCCTCTCTGTTGGATAGCCATAGCCAGCTAGCTAACATAGCATACCTCTCTGTTGGATAGCCATAGCCAGCTAGCTAACATAGCATCCCTCTCTGTTGGATAGCCATAGCCAGCTAGCTAACATAGCATCCCTCTCTGTTGGATAGCCATAGCCAGCTAGCTAACATAGCATCCCTCTCTGTTGGATAGCCATAGCCAGCTAGCTAACATAGCATACCTCTCTGTTTGAGCCGGGTGTTTGAGTAGGCTAAACTAGCTAGCTAAGTAAGTGAAAGTGAACAAAAATACAACTAAATAGAGCTCTCTCTCTCTCTCTCTCTCTCTCTTGCTTCTACTTCATTTTTAAAGTGATTAATTTGTTCAAAACTTTTCAACTATTGTATTTCTCTTTCTTGGAGTCAACTACTCACCACACTGTATACACTGCAGCGCTAGCTAGCTGTAGCTTATGCTTTCAGTACTAGATTCATCATGTTATACACTGCAGTGCTGTCTAGCTGTAGCTTATGCTTTCAGTACTAGATTCATCATGTTATACACTGCAGCGCTGGCTAGCTGTAGCTTATGCTTTCAGTACTAGATTCATCATGTTATACACTGCAGCGCTAGCTAGCTGTAGCTTATGCTTTCAGTACTAGATTCATCATGTTATACACTGCAGCGCTGGCTAGCTGTAGCTTATGCTTTCAGTACTAGATTCATCATGTTATACACTGCAGCGCTGGCTAGCTGTAGCTTATGCTTTCAGTACTAGATTCATCATGTTATACACTGCAGCGCTAGCTAGCTGTAGCTTATGCTTTCAGTACTAGATTCATCATGTTATACACTGCAGCGCTGGCTAGCTGTAGCTTATGCTTTCAGTACTAGATTCATCATGTTATGCACTGCAGCGCTAGCTAGCTGTAGCTTATGCTTTCAGTACTAGATTCATCATGTTATACACTGCAGCGCTAGCTAGCTGTAGGTTATGCTTTCAGTACTAGATTCATCATGTTATACACTGCAGCGCTGGCTAGCTGTAGCTTATGCTTTCAGTACTAGATTCATCATGTTATACACTGCAGCGCTGGCTAGCTGTAGCTTATGCTTTCAGTACTAGATTCATCATGTTATACACTGCAGCGCTGGCTAGCTGTAGCTTATGCTTTCAGTACTAGATTCATCATGGTATACACTGCAGCGCTAGCTAGCTGTAGCTTATGCTTTCAGTACTAGATTCATCATGTTATACACTGCAGCGCTGGCTAGCTGTAGCTTATGCTTTCAGTACTAGATTCATCATGTTATACACTGCAGCGCTAGCTAGCTATAGCTTATGCTTTCAGTACTAGATTCATCATGTTATACACTGCAGCGCTGGCTAGCTGTAGCTTATGCTTTCAGTACTAGATTCATCATGTTATACACTGCAGCGCTAGCTAGCTGTAGCTTATGCTTTCAGTACTAGATTCATTCTCTGATCTTTTGATTGCGTGGACAACATTCATGCTCCAAGAGCTCTGATAGGTTGGAGGACGTCCTCCCGGAAGTTGTCATAGTTACTGTGTAAGTCTATGAAAGGGGGTGTTATAGGAAACTTTTATAGGGAACTGTTATTGGTTTGCCACAACTCTGAATTAAATTGAGGCCAAAAGGTTAATTCCACTTTTTTTTCTCAGAACTCTTGAAAATACGTAGCAAAGAAGAAGGAGGGTTGGGGGTGGTTCAATTTGACGTACAGCCCACGTTTGTGTTGGTAGCACACGACAAGTTGAATCAGGTGAGTTTGTCTGAAGCTACTGGAGGACTGGAGTTGGGCTGTTGGTGGTACTGGAGGACTGGAGTTGGGCTGTTGGGGGTACAGGAGTTGGGCTGTTGGGAGGACTGGGGGACTGGTTGGGCTGTTGGGGGTACTGGAGTTGGGCTGTTGGGGGTACTGGAGGACTGGAGTTGGGCTGTTGGGGGTACTGGAGGACTGGAGTTGGGCTGTTGGGATACTGGAGGACTGGAGTTGGGCTGTTGGGGGGACTGGTTGGGCTGTTGGGGGTACTGGGGGACTGGGTTGGGCTGTTGGGGGTACTGGAGGACTGGAGTTGGGCTGTTGGGGGTACTGGAGGACTGGAGTTGGGCTGTTGGGGGTACTGGAGGACTGGAGTTGGGCTGTTGGGGGGTACTGGAGGACTGGAGTTGGGCTGTTGGGGGTACTGGAGGACAGGAGTTGGACTGTTGGGGGGGGTACTGGAGGACAGGAGTTGGACTGTTGGGGGTACTGGAGGACAGGAATTGGGTAACAGGGATATCACATCAAACAAAGATTTGAAGCCTGAAGTTTATGCCGTTTGAATTCTGAGAGATGCATTCTGGAACAAATTCCCGTGGGAGGATAACTCTCCAGTAGGAAGGGATGGCCACAGACGTGATGTATGAAGTATCACACCATTTGATCGAGCTCCAGATTCTAGTGTGAAGTCGTCTGTTTGATAGCTCCCCCTGCTGTCTTCCAAGGCCACTCTCGTGAGTTTTCATGTTCATTATCGTGGGGCATTCAGAGTCCATACGTAACAAGATGTGGTTTTCTTCTCAGCAGAACGAGTATGACAACAGTTCGTATCTTCGGCGACGTTGTAGCTGGGTGGGGGTTAACTGATTGTAGTTGTATTCGATGATATATTTTAGGTCAGCTCATTGAGGAAAAAAAATCAACTTAATAACATCCCCTTAGGGAGTCTTAGAGGTTTTACATGTATACATTCTGACCACACAACAACTGACATCAATTAACTCCTTCAGTTCCATCAGCCTCTAGAGATGACGGATCACCTGGAATGAGACTGAACCAGCTTTTCTGTGGTTGAGGAAGATAGTTATCTGAAGACGGGCATCTTGTACAGTATGTTGCCGTCTTGTCTCCATTGATCTTTCAGACCTGTATCAGTAACCATCTCCTCTATCATATGGGCTCATAGTCGTTACATACAACTGATGTTATTGCCATTGTGTCGCCATAGTGAACGTTATGCTACTGACGTTACAATTTGACGGTATTATTCAAGACACAATCAAAAGGCTAAAAGGCACACATTGATCATTTTTCATTTCTTTATGCTCTTAATATTGGTTAATAACTTGATTGGTGGAATTATTGTTAAAAAAGAAGACAAATTCAAACCGTCTGGGTGAAAAAAAACAACTATTCAACAGTTTATGGTGTCCTGACTAGAATTATAGTGTGTGGTGTGTGGTGTGTCTGTGTGTACTGTGTGTGTGTGTGGTGTGTCTGTGTGTACTGTGTGTGTGTGTGGTGTGTCTGTGTGTGTGTGTGTGTGTGGTGTGTCTGTGTGTACTGTGTGTGTGTGTGGTGTGTCTGTGTGTGTGTGTGGTGTATGTGTGTGTGTGGTGTGTCTGTGTGTGTGTGTGGTGTATGTGTGTGTGTGGTGTGTCTGTGTGTACTGTGTGGTGTGTGTAGTGTGTCTGTGTGTACTGTGGTGTGTGTGTGTGTGTGGTGTGTAGTGTGTCTGTGTGTACTGTGGTGTGTGTGTGTGTGTGTGGTGTGTGTAGTGTGTCTGTGTGTACTGTGGTGTGTAGTGTGTGTGTGTGAACTGTGTGTGTGTGGTGTATGTGTGTGTACTGTGTGTGTGTGTGTACGTAGTGTGTGTAGTGTGTGTGTGTGAACTGTGTGTGTTTGGTGTATGTGTGTGGTGTGTATGTGTGTGGTGTGTGTGTGTGAACTGTGTGGTGTGTGTGTGTGTAGTATGTGTGTAGTGTGTGTGTGTGTAGTGTGTGTGTAGCGTGTATGTAGTGGTGTGTAGTGTGTGTGTAGCGTGTGTGTGTGTGTAGTGTGTGTAGTGTGTGTATGTGTGTGTGTAGTGTGTGTGTGTGTGTGTGTGTGTTTGTAGCGTGTAGTGTCCAGACACTCTTCATATTAGCATCATTAGTGGTTCAGCTGCTTCAGGACTTGAAATGTTGAAGATCTTGTAGTGTGAAGATCTTGGACCTTCTTCTGAGGCATAGAAGACTTCCACATCATCCCCTGAAACAAAGTCAACGTCTGCGTCCCCCATAAGGCCCTGTTTAAAAAGGTAGTGCACTACACAGGCAATAGGGTGCCATTCGGGACAGATCCAAACACTTTCCTTCAGAAGTCATTGGTGCTTCCTGCACCTCATCTGAGACTGCAAGACTTTAAAGTTAATACAACATTTACATTTTTTTTTTTTTTTTAAACGGACAAATTAATTAAATATCAAATTCCTGCCAAAAAAAAGTAAAATTTTCCATCCTCTCCAATACATAGAGACACATGAAATGAATATTAGGAGACCTGATGTACAGCATCCACTGTTAAAAACGATTCAAACAGCTCCTAACTAGAGCCTCATAACTATGTTCCGAATGGCACCTATTCTCTATACACTACACTGCTTTGGACCAGAACCCATCTCGACCAGAACCCATCTGGACCAGGGCCCATCTGGACCAGGGCCCATCTGGACCAGGGCCCATCTGGACCAGAACCCATCTGGACCAGGGCCCATCTGGACCAGAACCCATCTGGACCAGGACCCATCTGGACCAGAACCCATCTGGACCAGGACCAGGGCCCATCTGGACCAGGGCCCATCTGGACCAGAACCCATCTGGACTATACAGGGAATAGGGTGCCATTTGGGACGAATCTTTCGAAAGGATTGTGCTGTCACACACAAGTGTACTTCTTGCATATCCCAACTCCCCCGAGACACCTGCAGGGAGTGGGGTCACGGTCAGGGTCACCATATCCCAACTCCCCCGAGACACCTGCAGGGAGTGGGGTCACGGTCAGGGTCACCATATCCCAACTCCCCCTGAGACACCCGCAGGGAGTGGGGTCACGGTCAGGGTCACCATATCCCAACTCCCCCTGAGACACCCGCAGGGAGTGGGGTCACGGTCAGGGTCACCATATCCCAACTCCCCCTGAGACACCCGCAGGGAGTGGGGTCACGGTCAGGGTCACCATATCCCAACTCCCCCTGAGACACCCGCAGGGAGTGGGGTCAAGGTCAGGGTCACCATATCCCAACTCCCCCTGAGACACCCGCAGGGAGTGGGGTCACGGTCAGGGTCACCATATCCCAACTCCCCCTGAGACACCCGCAGGGAGTGGGGTCACGGTCAGGGTCACCATATCCCAACTCCCCCTGAGACACCCGCAGGGAGTGGGGTCACGGTCAGGGTCACCATATCCCAACTCCCCCTGAGACACCCGCAGGGAGTGGGGTCAAGGTCAGGGTCACCATATCCCAACTCCCCCGAGAGACCTGCAGGGAGTGGGGTCACGGTCAGGGTCACCATATCCCAACTCCCCCGAGACACCTGCAGGGAGTGGGGTCACGGTCAGGGTCAACATTGTACAGAACCCCTGGAGCAATTAGGTTTACAGTGCCTTGCTCAAGGGCACAGCGACAGATTTTTCATCTCTGTTACTGGCCCAACACTCTAACCACGAGGCTACCTGCCATCCTGAGGGATAATGTTTCCTGCATTCATACAACAATAAACAGACACCATTAATATCTCACTAACCCATAAGGGTATGAACATGTTTGACATGATATCTACAACTAGTGATGTAAGATGTAAAAGAAATGGACCAGCCACATCTAATTCTAGGACCTGTCTGTCTGTCTGTCTGTCTGTCTGTCTGTCTGTCTGTCTGTCTGTCTGTCTGTCTGTCTGTCTGTCTGTCTGTCTGTCTGTCTGTCTGTCTGTCTGTCTGTCTGTCTGTCTGTCTGTCTGTCTGTCTGTCTGTCTCTGTCCGTCTGTCTCTGGGTCTCTGTCCGTCTGTCTCTGGGTCTCTGTCCGTCCGTCCGTCTGTCTCTGGGTCTCTGTCCGTCTGTCCGTCCGTCCGTCTGTCTCTGGGTCTCTGTCCGTCTGTCTCTGGGTCTCTGTCTGTCTCTGGGTCTCTGTCCGTCTGTCTCTGGGTCTCTGTCCGTCTGTCTCTGGGTCTCTGTCCGTCTGTCTCTGGGTCTCTGTCCGTCTGTCCGTCCGTCTGTCTCTGGGTCTCCATCCGTCCGTCCGTCCGTCCGTCCGTCCGTCTGTCCGTCCGTCTGTCTCTGGGTCTCTGTCTGTCTCTGGGTCTCTGTCTGTCTCTGGGTCTCTGTCCGTCTGTCTCTGGGTCTCTGTCCGTCTGTCTCTGGGTCTCTGTCCGTCTGTCCGTCCGTCTGTCTCTGGGTCTCCGTCCGTCCGTCCGTCTGTGAGCCCAGTTCTCAGATCTTTCTCCTGAAGTATACTATCTCACTTGTGCACAGCTTCCCACACATTGAATGAAAAGTGTTGTATTGGTGAGTTTATGGGCTGGACTAGAGGGAGATCGTATGCCAGTCCTTTCCTTTCAGATCCATGAAGGGAAGTGAACAAGTGCACACTTGGAAAGAAAGAACAGAGAATTGGCAAGCAGGGCAGAGAGAGGCCTTTTAGGAGCCTGGCAGTAGAAGTGTTGGATGTACAGGGTGGCAAGGCCGACCAGCCAGCAGGCACAGTCCCTCGGCCCCTCTGAGCCCCTCTCAGCCCCCCCTACACCCCGCTGAGCTCTCTCTTTGTTGTGGACACACAGAGACGTCTTTGTCTGACCCAGTGGGCCCATTCAGGTCTCTGGCTGCCTCCTCACACAGAGGGACACTTCACTTTCTTTTCACGTTGTTGTTGGAGGGCTGGAGCTGAGGCTGGGCCTGGGGATGAGGATCGTACGGTCCAGGCTTGGTGCCGTTGCTGCTGCTGCTGCTGCCTCTTGGTTTGTTGCTCTGGCTCAGTACAATCACAGTCAGAATACTGATGATGTGAATGTGGAAGTACATTGACCTACAGGGGGGAAAGAAGATGTGATGAAATGCTACTGAAACCAAAACACCAAAGATGGACAGAATAAGAGAAAAGGTAGAGATGACACACTTGTCCTCCATAAAGACAACTGACGGTAGAGATGACACACTTGTCCTCCATAAAGATAACTGACGGTAGAGATGACACACTTGTCCTCCATAAAGACAACTGACGGTTAGAGATGACACACTTGTCCTCCATAAAGACAACTGACGGTAGAGATGACACACTTGTCCTCCATAAAGACAACTGACGGTTAGAGATGACACACTTGTCCTCCATAAAGACAACTGACGGTAGAGATGACACACTTGTCCTCCATAAAGATAACTGACGGTAGAGATGACACACTTGTCCTCCATAAAGACAACTGACGGTTAGAGATGACACACTTGTCCTCCATAAAGACAACTGACGGTTAGAGATGACACACTTGTCCTCCATAAAGACAACTGACGGTTAGAGATGACACACTTGTCCTCCATAAAGACAACTGACGTTAGAGATGACACACTTGTCCTCCATAAAGATAACTGACGGTAGAGATGGCACACTTGTCCTCCATAAAGACAACTGACGGTTAGAGATGACACACTTGTCCTCCATAAAGACAACTGACAGTTAGAGATGACACACTTGTCCTCCATAAAGACAACTGACGGTTAGAGATGACACACTTGTCCTCCATAAAGATAACTGACGGTAGAGATGACACACTTGTCCTCCATAAAGATAACTGACGGTTAGAGATGACACACTTGTCCTCCATAAAGACAACTGAGGAACATTGTGTCCAGGGCTTATTAATAAGATAATAGAACACTAAGCTACATACGACCATCATCGTTAAAGAGACACATTTGACCAGTAAGGAAAAAATAACCTAAATGAATGTTCACCTGTAGTACTGCATGGTAGGTTCTACTGCCAGCAGTAGGAAGGGCATGACGGTGTAGCAGATACACAGCTGAGTAGCTGCCCAGGTCACTACGTCATAGACGAGCTTCACAGGATGAGAAGACAGGAAATACTGCCGGACGTTCTTACGGACCTGCGGTGTGGGAGACAGGAGAGAGAACACAGGGATGGTCGGCCCTGGGTGAGGCTGAGATGATGAGACACGTGAGGTGAGTGCTGTGTGTGTGTGTGTGTGTAAGTGTGTGTGTGTGTGTGTGTGTGTGTGTAAGTGTGTGTGTGTGTGTGTGTGTGTGTGTGTAAGTGTGTAAGTGTGTGTGTGTGTGTGTGTGTGTGTGCGCTGTGTGTGTGTGTGTGTGTGTGTGTAAGTGTGTGTGCTGTGTGTGTGTGCTGTGTAAGTGAGAGAGTGAGTGAGGAAGACAGCGAGAGAAAGAGAGCGAGAGAAAGACTCACAGCTCTGTCAGTGTGATGGGTACAGCAGTAATAATGGTACTCACAGCTCTATCTGCCAGTGTGATGGGTACAGCAGTGATAATGGTACTCACAGCTCTATCTGTCAGTGTGATGGGTACAGCAGTAATAATGGTACTCACAGCTCTATCTGCCAGTGTGATGGGTATAGCAGTAATATTGGTACTCACAGCTCTAGCTGCCAGTGTGATGGGTATAGCAGTAATAATGGTACTCACAGCTCTTGCTGCCAGTGTGATGGGTATAGCAGTAATAATGGTACTCACAGCTCTAGCTGCCAGTGTGATGGGTATAGCAGTAATAATGGTACTCACAGCTCTTGCTGCCAGTGTGATGGGTATAGCAGTAATAATGGTACTCACAGTCCTGCCAGTGTGATGGGTACAGCAGTAATAATGGTACTCACAGCTCTAGCTGCCAGTGTGATGGGTATAGCAGTAATAAAGGTACTCACAGCTCTATCTGCCAGTGTGATGGGTATAGCAGTAATAATGGTACTCACAGCTCTAGCTGCCAGTGTGATGGGTATAGCAGTAATAAAGGTACTCACAGCTCTAGCTGCCAGTGTGATGGGTACAGCAGTAATAATGGTACTCACAGCTCTAGCTGCCAGTGTGATGGGTATAGCAGTAATAATGGTACTCACAGCTCTAGCTGCCAGTGTGATGGGTACAGCAGTAATAATGGTACTCACAGCTCTTGCTGCCAGTGTGATGGGTACAGCAGTAATAATGGTACTCACAGCTCTAGCTGCCAGTGTGATGGGTATAGCAGTAATAAAGGTACTCACAGTTCTAGCTGCCAGTGTGATGGGTACAGCAGTAATAATGGTACTCACAGCTCTAGCTGCCAGTGTGATGGGTATAGCAGTAATAAAGGTACTCACAGCTCTAGCTGCCAGTGTGATGGGTATAGCAGTAATAATGGTACTCACAGCTCTAGCTGCCAGTGTGATGGGTACAGCAGTAATAAAGGTACTCACAGCTCTATCTGCCAGTGTGATGGGTATAGCAGTAATAATGGTACTCACAGCTCTAGCTGCCAGTGTGATGGGTATAGCAGTAATAATGGTACTCACAGCTCTAGCTGCCAGTGTGATGGGTACTGCAGTGATAAGGGTACTCACAGCTCTATCTGCCAGTGTGATGGGTATAGCAGTAATAATGGTACTCACAGCTCTAGCTGCCAGTGTGATGGGTACAGCAGTAATAAAGGTACTCACAGCTCTAGCTGCCAGTGTGATGGGTATAGCAGTAATAATGGTACTCACAGCTCTAGCTGCCAGTGTGATGGGTATAGCAGTAATAATGGTACTCACAGCTCTAGCTGCCAGTGTGATGGGTACTGCAGTGATAAGGGTACTCACAGCTCTATCTGCCAGTGTGATGGGCACAGCAGTGATAATGGTACTCACAGCCCTGCCAGTGTGATGGGTACAGCAGTGATAATGGTACTCACAGCTCTATCTGTCAGTGTGATGGGTATAGCAGTAATAAAGGTACTCACAGCTCTAGCTGCCAGTGTGATGGGTATAGCAGTAATAAAGGTGAAGTAGTATCCGGGGTAAACTCCATGCCATAGAGCTGACAGGATGAAGGTCAGAGCTGTGGGGTAACGGGGAGCACGGTCGTAACACACACTGAAGAGAGAGGAGACAGGATGAAGGTCAGGGCTGTGGGGTAACGGGGAGCACGGTCGTAACACACACTGAAGAGAGAGGAGACAGGATGAAGGTCAGGGCTGTGGGGTAACGGGGAGCACGGTCGTAACACACACTGAAGCGAGAGGAGACAGGATGAAGGTCAGAGCTGTGGGGTAACGGGGAGCACGGTCGTAACACACACTGAAGAGAGAGGAGACAGGATGAAGGTCAGGGCTGTGGGGTAACGGGGAGCACGGTCGTAACACACACTGAAGAGAGAGGAGTTATAAACAGACCTGGGTCAGATATATTGTTATGCAGTTAACAGAATAAAATAAACATTCATGAATGTACAGAAAATTGGTTTTGTACTAATGTTATGCATATGTGGACATTATCTTGGTAGAATATCTCGGTAGAATATCTCGGTAGAATATCTCGGTAGAATATCTCGGTAGAATATCTTGGTAGAATGTCTCGGTAGAATATCTCGGTAGAATATCTTGGTAGAATGTCTCGGTAGAATATCTTGGTAGAATATCTTGGTAGAATATCTCAGTAGAATATCTCGGTAGAATATCTTGGTAGAATGTCTCGGT
>NW_027258105.1:0-12500 GCF_045791955.1 Oncorhynchus clarkii lewisi | reverse complement strand
ATGTGTATGGTAGATGTGTACGGTAGAGTGTATGGTAGATGTGTATGGTAGATGTGTACGGTAGATGTGGATGGTAGATGTCATGCTGTGGATTTCAGAAGTCTACATAACCTATGTTCCTGTCATCAACACTGAGCCAACGCACACTGCAAGGCATGTCTATGGAAGCCAACGCACACTGCAAGGCATGTCTATGGAAGTTAAATGTATATACCGTAATGAATACATACTCTACAGCATGGAGCCTCTGATTGGCCGTGAGGTCCTCGCGCTTTTTACACATACCTGGAAACCGTGGAGAAGTAGGGATGAGAGAGATATCGGTTTTAATCAACCCAAACATAAAAAGAACAAAGACAAAACCCACAGGATGTTGTAAGGAAACGAATAAGAGGATCCCTTACGATCCCCTGGACATTCCTTACCATCATGCACTTGAAAAGCTAACATAGTGGTTTTCTGGGTAATTATCATCAACGGCCTGAAGGGAGGAAACACAATATTTAAGTTGAACGCTCACTGAGGACATTAACAGGGACAGAAATGGAATGTGAACAGCATTTCATTACAGCCTAACTGTACATGAGGAATAAATTAGCACTCATTCTTTGGTGCTTTTCATTCAGACGTTTACATAGAATAACCTCTTTGTTGGTGTGACACATGCAGGAACACACACACGCTCTGTGCGAGAGCATGGCATGCACTTACAGAGAGAGAGTGAGTGTGTGTGTGTGTGTGTGTCCTTTGTATGGTTGTGTTACGTGAGTCGTAGTCAACAGATACTGACTGGCATTGTCAGGTCAAGAACGCTGGCATCAGAGGATGTGACACACAGACACACTATTAGGGAATGAACCTACATACCATGCTACCATGCTGATCTTAAAATATATATTTAACTAGGCGAGTCAGTTAAGTGCTAATTATTATTTACAAATGACGGCCTACACAGGCCAAACCCTAACCAGGATGACGCTGGGCCAATTGTGCCCCATCCTATGGGACACCTGATCACGGCCAGTTGTGATACAGCCCGGGATCCATCCAGGGTCTGTAGTGACACCTCTAGCACTGTGATGCAAGTGCCTTAGACCGCTGCGCCACTCGGGAGCCAGAAATTGATTCTAGAACCCATCTAAAACAACCATATGTTCTACATTACATCACTACTATGCTGATTGATTCTAGAACCCATCTAAAACAACCAGGTGTTCTACATTACATCACCACTATGCTGATTGATTCTAGAACCCATCTAAAACCAGGTGTTCTACATTACATTACAATAGAATATCACAATGTGTTAACACTGTGCACCGTATTTCAAAGTGTATGAGATTGGAGGTTATAGTCTAAGCAGAGGCACAGTGAGAAACAGGGCTGATAGTAGCCAGATGGACTGAGAAAAAGCAGAGCAACAGACGTGAATGGAGCATCAGATCCCAGTGATGGTGCTGTCTATCCAGTCAACAGCAGTACAGTGTGATTCAGCTCATTCACCATTCAGCCTGCCTGCAGTCTGCAGAGAAAGCACAGTTTGTTAGCGAAGGTTAGCATTGATTAGGGTTAGGAATAGCATAGTTAGCATAGCATATAATAGCATATAATAGCATAATTAGCATTAGCATTGGCAAAGAATAGCAACAGTATAGCAGGCATGGCAGCGGCAGGTACTGTTAAACTAACTGACTGTTTTATCATCTGTATTATTTGTTTAGGGCAGTGCTTCACAATCTCTGCAAGAACCAAGAAAACCTGCAGATAACAGACAGAAACTAACCAGGGGGGAGTGGCAGATTCAACATGACGAGAGAGAGAGAGAGAGAGAGAGAGAGAGAGAGAGAAGGAGAGCGAAGGAGATAGAGAGAAGGAGAGAGAGAGAGGAGAGAGAGAGGAGAGAGAGAGAAGGAGTGAAGGAGAGAGAGGAGTGAAGGAGAGAAAGAAGGAGAGAGAGAAGGAGAGAAGGAGAGAAAGAAGGAGAGAGAGAGAAGGAGAGAAGGATAGAGAGAGAAGGAGAGAAGGAGAGAGAGAAGGAGAGAAGAGAGAAGGAGAGAGAGAAGGAGAAAGAGAGGAGAGAGAGAAGGAGAGAGAGAAGGAGAAAGAGAGGAGAGAGAGAAGGAGAGAGAGAAGGAGAAGGAGAGAGAGAAGGAGAAAGAGAGAGAGAAGGAGAGAGAGAGAAGGAGAAAGAGAGAGAAGGATAAAGAGAAGGAGAGAGAGAGAGAGAGAGAAGGAGAAGGAGAGAGAGAGAGAAGGAGAGAGAGAAGGAGTGAAGGAGAGAGAGAAGGAGTGAAGGAGAGAGGAGTGAAGGAGAGAGGAGTGAAGGAGAGAGAAGGAGAGAGAGAGGAGTGAAGGAGAGAGAGAGAGAGAGAGAGAGAGAGAGAAGGAGTGAAGGAGAGAGAGAGAGAGAGAGAAGGAGTGAAGGAGAGAGAGGAGAGAGAGAGAAGGAGAGAAAGAAGGAGAGAGAGAGAAGGAGAGAAGGAGAGAACGAAGGAGAGAGAGAAGGAGAGAGAGAAGGAGAAAGAGAGAGAGAAGGAGAAAGAGAGAGAGAGAAGGAGAGAAGGAGAGAGAGAGAGAAGGAGGAGGAGAGAGAGAAATGAGAGAGAGAGAGAAGGAGAAAGAGAGAGAGAGAAGGAGAAAGAGAGCGAGAGAGAGAGAAGGAGAGAGAAAGAGAGAGAGAGAGGTGGGAACAAATAAATTAATCTAGTAAGACATACAAATCTAGAAAAAAACCGAGGTTAAAGAAGGCTGAGACTGAGGAAAAAAGTGAGTTGGATTGTGCTGTTGTCACTGTGCAGATTAAAGCAGTGAGTCAGCTGATTCAGTACAGACTGAGGAAGCTCTAATGCAGACCCTTATCTGTATTCTGTACCATGTAAAAACACATTCCATGAAAACCTCAATAAACACTAACTAATTCCACAATCCAGTAATCAGTGTTGTGTTCAAGATCAAAGACGGAGCGAATCGAGACCGGGAGGGGGACTAGGGGTCTGGGACCGGGAGGGGGGGGACGGGACGGGACTAGGGGTCTGGGACCGGGGGGGGGGACTAGGGGTCTGGGACCTGGAGGGGGGGGGGACTAGGGGTCTGGGACCTGGAGGGGGGGGGGACTAGGGGTCTGGGACCTGGAGGGGGGGGGGGGGGGGACTAGGGGTCTGGGACCTGGAGGAGGGTGGGGACTAGGGGTCTGGGACTGGGAGGGGGGGACTAGGGGTCTGGGACCGAGTCAAGACCGAGACCGGGAGGGGGGGGACTAGGGGTCTGGGACCGAGTCAAGACCGAGACCGGGGGGAACTAGGGGTCTGGGACCGAGTAAAGACCAAGACCGGGAGGGGGGGGGGGGGGGGACTTGGGGTCTGGGACCGGGCGGGGGGGGACTAGGGGTCTGGGACCGAGTCAAGACCGAGACCGGGGGGAGGGGGGACGGGACTAGGGGTCTGGGACCGGGAGGGGATGGACGGACTAGGAGTCTGGGACCGAGTCAAGACCAGAACAATGAGAGTCCAATTCAAGACCATCATAGTAATTTTGTCAAATCTCCACCATTATAAGAGTTGAAAATGTCCAGTATTTCTGTGTTCATATTTCAGAACAACATGTGGTTGTACACATTCAGTATGATAAACAACAACATGTGGTTGTATACATTCAGTATGATAAACAACAACATGAGGTTGTATACATTCAGTATGATAAACAACAACATGAGGTTGTATACATTCAGAATGATAAACAACAACATGAGGTTGTACACATTCAGTATGATAAACAACAACATGTGGTTGTATACATTCAGAATGATAAACAACAACATGAGGTTGTACACATTCAGTATGATAAACAACATGAGGTTGTATACATTCAGAATGATAAACAACAACATGAGGTTGTACACATTCAGTATGATAAACAACATGAGGTTGTATACATTCAGTATGATAAACAACAACATGAGGTTGTATACATTCAGTATGATAAACAACAACATGAGGTTGTATACATTCAGTATGATAAACAACAACATGCTGAGGACAAATAGAGCAGCACTCTGCAACTGATCACTAAACAGGTCTATAACAGATACAAAGACCGTTACAATTTACCCAGGTCTCCCCTTACCAATAGTGAGGTTGCATCTTTCATACAATTTACCCAGGTCTCCCCTTACCAATAGTGAGGTTGCATCTTTCATACAATTTACCCAGGTCTCCCCTTACCAATAGTGAGGTCACATCTTTCACACAATTGGAACAACATGGCTACTTACCCAGAGAAGTCTGTTGAGAGGATCCCATAGTTATAGATGAAGACTCTGCTCACCTGACACACTGCGAGGTAGCTGACGGCCATGATCATAGTATACCTGGAGGAGACATTTAAATCAGATCGAGAACACGGTCGTGATCATAGTATACCTGGAGGGGACATTTAAATCAGATTGAGAACACGGTCGTGATCATAGTATACCTGGAGGGGACATTTAAATCAGATTGAGAACACGGTCGTGATCATAGTATACCTGGAGGAGACATGTAAATCAGATTGAGAACATGAAGCTACAGAGTAGCATCCTACATCCCTCCATTCTGTATACTTCTGGCCCTTCTTTGGACACTGTTAACAACCCTCCAGACGAGCTTCAATGCCATACAACTCTCCTTCCGTGGCCTCCAACTGCTCTTAAATGCAAGTAAAACTAAGTGTATGCTCTTCAACCGATTGCTGTCCGCACCCTCCCGCCCGACTAGCATCACTACTCTGGACGGTTCTGACTTGGACAACTACAAATACCTAGGTGTCTGGTTAGACTGTAAACTCTCCTTCCAGACTCACATTAAGCATCTCCAATCCAAAATTAAATCTAGAATCGGCTTCCAATTTCGCAACAAAGCCTCCTTCACTCATGCCGCCAAAAATACCCTCGTAAAACTGACTATCCTACCGATCCTCGACTTCGGCGATGTCATTTACAAAATAGTCTCCAACACAGAAAATTGGATGCAGTCTATCACAGTGCCATCCGTTTTGTCACCAAAGCCCCATATACTACCCACCACTGCGACCTGTATGCTCTAGTTGGCTGGCCCTCACTACATATGCGTCACCAAAACCACTGGCCCCAGGTCATCTATAAGTCTTTGCTAGGTAAAGCCCCACCTTATCTCAGCTCACTGGTCACCATAGCAGCACCCACCCGTAGCACGCGCTCCAGCAGGTATATCTCACTGGTCACCCCCAAAGCCAATTCCTCCTTTGGCCACCTTTCCTTCCAGTTCTCTGCTGCCAATGACTGGAACGAATTGCAAAAATCACTGAAGCTGGAGACTCGTATCTCCCTCTCTAACTTTAAGCACCAGCTGTCAGAGCAGCTCACAGATCACTGCACCTGTACACAGGCCATCTGTAAATAGCCCATCCAACTACCTCATCCCAATACTGTTATTCATTTTTTTGCTCCTTTGAACCCCAGTATCTCTACTTGCACATTCATCTTCTGCACATCTATCACTCCAGTGTTACATTTCTAAATTGTAATTACTTCACCACCATGGCCTATTTATAGCCTTACCTCGTTTGCACCCACTGTGTATAGACTTATATAGACATTCTATTGTATTATTGACTGTACGTTTGTTTATTCCATGTGTAACTCTGTGTTGTTGTTTGTGTCGCACTGCTATGCTTTATCTTGGCCAGGTCGCAGTTGTAAATGAGAACTTGTTCTCAACTGGCCTACCTGGTTAAATAAAGGTGTTCTCAACTGGCCTACCTGGTTAAATAAAAGGTGAAATAAAATGAAATAAAAACTCATATTTAATATGTAATTCAGATTGAGAACATGTAGCTACAGAGTAACATCCTACATCCCTCCATGCTAAGAATGAGTGGCGCTTTTAATGAATGACACCTTTTTCATGTTTTAGTCTGGCAGTTCCTCATCTGCATACGGGAGAAAGATCAACTACGAGGTGGAATGGATCGTGTTCATCTTAGCAATCACCTTCAAGTACAACTGGAGATGGACAGTACACACACATGCTGTAGGGTGAAACGTGGTCTTTTAGCACACAGTAACCCACAACCCAACGACCCATCTTTCTTTGACTGGAGTGGGCGAGGCGATGGGCGATGGCACAGGGAACAATGCCGTCTCTATCTAGACTCCTCCAAGGAATCCCTAATGGAAAACCTCAGCAGTGTTACTGTTCTGTTTTCTACCTACATTCATCACATTCCAGGACCTAAACACAGACAGACACACAGACAGACACAGAGACAGAGAGACAGACAGACAGACAGACAGACAGACAGACAGACAGACAGACAGACAGACAGAGGAGAGAGAGAAACAGACAGACAGACAGACAGACACAGAGAGAGGAGAGAGAGAGAGAGAAACAGACAGACAGACAGACAGACACAGAGAGAGAGAAACAGACAGACAGACAGAGTGACAGAGTGACAGACAGACAGACAGACAGACAGACAGACAGACAGACAGAGAGAGAGAGGAGAGAGAGAAACAGACAGACAGACAGACAGACAGACACAGAGAGAGGAGAGAGAGAGAGAGAAACAGACAGACAGACAGACACAGAGAGACAGACACAGAGAGAGGAGAGAGAGAGAGAAACAGACAGACAGACAGACAGACAGACAGACAGACAGACACAGAGAGACAGACACAGAGAGAGGAGAGAGAGAGAGAGAGAAACAGACAGACAGACAGACAGACAGGCAGACAGGCAGACAGGCAGACAGACAGGCAGACAGAAAAAGAGCAAGACAAAGACAGAGAGATATAGAGAAAGAGACAGTCTGGTCCAGCTCCCACTTCCTATCTAGCTTAACTTGTCATCAACATGTTAGCAAAGAAGGACCCACGTGGTTAAGATGTTATTACAAGTGTCTGCATGGGAGACGTGATGGTGTGTGTTTACCTGTGAATGTTGTGGATGTCAGCTGTGACCAGAATCCTGTAGCAAACCATCACCAAGACGGAGATATGGACTGCATACCTGCAGCGACCAAAACAACACAAAACAAATGATAGGTTACTGTTAAAAACTGGGTGATTAGGACTAAACTGGGTGATTAGGACTAAACTGGGTGATTAGGACTAAACTGGGTGATTAGGACTAAACTGGGTGATTAGGACTAAACTGGGTGATTAGGACTAAACTGGGTGATTAGGACTAAACTGGGTGATTAGGACTAAACTGGGTGATTAGGACTAAACTGGGTGATTAGGACTAAACTGGGTGATTAGGACTAAACTGGGTGATTAGGACTAAACTGGGTGATTAGGACTAAACTGGGTCCATCTGTTGTAGTGTCCTCCATTCAACAAAGTGATCCGACCATTGTTTTAACCTGTATACCCTAATCTAGGTTACTGTTAAAAATTGGGTGATTAGGACTAAACTGGGTCCATCTGTTGTAGTGTCCTCCATTCAACAAAGTGATCCGACCATTGTTTTAACCTGTATACCCTCATCTAACCAGTGCACCAGAGTGATCCTTACCAGCCGAAACAGAATATGACAAAGGAGAGGCCAAAGAGTGTGGCGACAGCATGTCGGACCACGGGGCTGGAAAACTGAGGGTTGAGGTAAAGACGGAACCAGAAGGATGCACCAAGGGCAAACACCTGACATGCCAAGAAGTTCACCTGCATCGGAGACATGACGCCCCCAGACAGGAGATATTGACAAGACTCTACATGCATTCATAGTGTGTGTTTTTGCCTTAGGACAACATAATATTTCAATTCTATTCTGTGTTTAGTTTGGATACAAGCAGAATGTCTCTAAATATACTTATGCAAATGTAATTGTGTGTAAATGCCAAGTCAGATGACCAGAATGTTGTCATGTCATTCCAGGGTTATGGCAGGACAAGACACTTAATACGATCCTTTTACATTCAAATAACTGACTTTAAGCAAATCGATTTTCCCCCCCCCCTCATTTTGGAAAAGTGTAAATTACCTGATCCAATGGGAATCCAAAGAAATCGCTGACTGGAAGCAACCATTTGGAACCGGTGGTTTTAAACGAAGAGGTTGTCAACTCGTCCATTATGCATGGTAAAGGTTTGAAGTCGCTCCTCCGTAAAAAGAAAGAAAGAAAGAAATGTTTACCAAAGAAATAAATAAAGCGCTTCTACAATCTCATTGCTGTTCATTGATTGAAATACATCCCGAGCATTTATGCCGACTCAAGAAAAACTCGACGTCCTCTCTGTGCAGTCGTAGTTAACAACAATATGCTATTGTGACAGTTGGCGAATTTGCGAGAATTAGTGCTGACTGCTGATATAGCCAGTAGCCTACCAAGGCGTGGTACAGAGCTGTCAGTTGTATCACGGACTGAGGCAGGAGCAACAGGAACAGTAGGTGGCGGATGGGATGGCCCCCTCCCCTCTAATAACTCTACATTATCCCACCTACTGATCTAGTTTCTGAACGTGACACAGTAGTGTTGAATGTTCACAAGGAGTAGGTCGCAGGGTTGGGGTGTATTCCAGACAATTCAGGAAGTACATTGAAATTGAAATTGAAGTTTACTTTCTGAAATGACTGGAATTGAAATAGAATCCCAAAAGCTAGTGGTCCAAGGCTATTATATATATTTTTATTTTTCAATTCGTTTTTATTGCTTTTCGTTTTTAAAATTTTTGACTTTGAATTCAGTTTAATTTAATTTAATTTTCAAATCTGATTTGATCGTTTTTATTTAGTTTAAGTTGTATAATAAAAAAAATAAAAAAAACTTTTATATTAATTCGTTTCAGTTTCAGTGTTACAAAGTTTTTGTCTTAGTGGACTGAAAGGTTGTATAGTTTTTGGTGACGTCACATCTTCCAACTTTGGGGGGGGGGGGGGGGGGGGGCAGTAATACACAAGGTGTGGGTCAAGTGTCTTAGGTCAGGTTAGCCCTTCTCATTCCACATCCCTTTTGATTATCATTCAAAAATAGCTTTACAAATACACACTTTACTGTTAGATGTTTTACCACAGGTTTCCACAGAGGTTTAGGATGCAACACAGCTTCAAACCAGCAGATTGGCTTTGTTCCCTCCGAGTTTCCATTAGCTCAGGGAAGTGCAATGCAGAACACCTCCGTGTGAATATGTTAAAACACTACGTTTTATGTGTATTTGTAATATCATTTTGGGGTGATATGAAAGTAGAATTTCTGCGGTTTCCAAAAACATATTGCATGCGGTTGATAATTAATGGTCAGCCAAAGCGTCGAGACAGTTGTACACTTTGACCCCGCTGTGGTCAATTGTTAAAATTAGAACCCTGTGACCTTGTGGCATTGGGCTCTCAAGAGATTGACAGAGGTATGTTCTTCATTTGCGCTGTAATTTCAAATATATAAAATAGGAACATTGCATTCGACAGCTTCATCAATGGCTGAACTTGTAGGGCCAGATGACGCAGGACATCATTGTAAATAAGAATATGTTCTTAACTGACTTACCAAGTTAAATAAAGGTTAAATTAAAAATATATATATATTATAAATGGCTTTACTAATTCTGATTTAGTGAAGGGCACCCCCTGCTGTATAGTGAAGGTAGTGCACTACATTTCAAAATGACTAAAGATAATTGTTTATTTGACACCATCACTGGGGCATGACAATACAGAATCCCCTCATTCTGTAAATACAGCAGTTTCACGTGTTATCAATAATTAGTTTAGATGTAGGGGGGTCAGACACTCCACAGGGTCAAAGCATTGGATGTGCTGTAAAGCAATACATAGTTTAGATGTGAGACGGTCCGGGGTTTAAAGCATTGGATGTGCTGTAAAGCAATACATAGTTTAGATGTGAGACGGTCCGGGGTTTAAAGCATTGGTTGTGCTGTAAAGCATGAGGGAAATTCCCTTGTCTTTTGTGCACAGCAATAGTCAACAGACTAGCAAACAATCATAACATCATTAAGCCTGAGTGCCAGTCTGTGTTATTACGTATTGCAAACTCATTGTCACCTATTGCCATGTTTGGCTCGACAAGGACAGAAATGGAGTCGGGCAAGAACATGATTGTATGCATGTCTGAAAGGCAATGAAAGTAGCAGCAGCAGTTTGTAAAACGATTCTAGTAAATGCACCAGCATTTGTGAATGGCAAACTAGCTTTAGCTGCCATAAACTCACCAAGTACTAAGCCCATTTTAAATAAATAAATAAAAATAAATAATTCTACAAAATTCTGCATAGTTTATAAAAGTCAGTTTAGTTTACGTTGTATGAAAAAATTCAACCGGTTTGATTATTTTTTTTTGCTGACATTATATGGACACGTTGATTGCGTCTGACGTGTCCAGTTTCAACTGTCCAATGAACGCGTGCCGCCTAATCTTCTATAATGTCATTGGTCAATAAACTAGGGAACGTACATAAAATAGGTGGAGTTATGACTTAGTGTAACCAATCGCGTCACATATGCAAATATTGTTTGAAAATTTCCCGGGAAATCTGAGTTTCGCGGGAGGGTTCCTTCGCGCGTAAACGGTATCCCTTCATTCATTGTCAGCTTCCTGGAGCCATTTTTGAGCTGGCAGGGCTGAGACTCGCGCTAGTTTCTAATCCATTGCATCTGCCTAAATGTGCTCTCAATATACTTTTAAACATACAAATATCGGCAAATAAGATCATAATCTACTCTTTCATATCAATATTTTTGAATTTGTCGCGGTGGATTATCTGAAAAGGGGCTTTAAACTAAAGGGACAAAGGGTACCCGAGCCCACAAAGATGAGAAGAGGGATCTCATCAGCCCCGGATAAAGTAATAATAGCAGGGGTTGGAGGCTCTTTAGATAAAAATGCGGTATTGACAGCATTGTCCGACCGGTTAACCCCTCATTTTACAACTGCCACTTATATCCAAATTATAACTCCACCGTCCTGCATTACACAGACTTCAAATGTCTGTTTGTCCGAACCTCCAGCTGGCAGTATATATTCCACTCCAAACGGAGCAACAAACGGAACCGGACAACGACCTACATTAGGACGTCCACCGGTAAACTTGCTAATGTCGTTTTCTGTTGTATTGCAGTGAAATGAAATGAACCAGAAACTGCTTCGTGCGTTGGTAGCCTAGCGAGCTAACGTTAGCTAGTTGGGTCGCTCTCCCTGATCCCCTTGAGTCACCCAACAGACTCGGGAGGTTCGCTCAATAGTTGGGGTTTTTACACTAGTCTGATAGCAGTTATTGTTGTTCAAGCCGTAGTTAACTACTTTTACAGGTGCAACTATATATAAATCTGTCATTTAGTTTGGGTAGCCTGTTGGCTAGCTGATAAGATATGCCAGCCATGTATTATCAACTGCTAAGGGGTCAGACCCGTATCGTAAAAGGTCAACAGCCAACACCGAAACATTTTCTCATCCGTTTTTCCAAGTTGAGAGAGTGTTTGGGTTTGGTGTAGGGTTCAAGAGCAGCTCTAGTCTTGCAAGGTTCCGTGCATGTTTGACACACAGTCGTGCTTCAGCTTGCTAGGCTAGCTGTACAATAATTACTTGTCAGAAATGAGTGGCTAGGCCCTGTTAGTGTTTTGGACTTGGGGGGGGAAGGGAATTGGAAAGCGGGTTGACTGGCTCACTCGGTAGGTAGCCTGCGAGCTAGCCAGCTAACTACAAACACAGGCCAACTATCCTTCTGTTGCTCAACTAAGACTATCGTCTTGTCTTTTAGTTTACCGCGTCATATCGAATATCGTTATAGCTGCTAACTAGCTACATTGTTATAATAGCTCGTATGCTTGCGTGCTTCCTGTGTTTTTTTAAACTATGAAATTGCGGAAATGCCTTCCATATAGATACATTTCTGGTCATGCATCAAAAAGCCACAGCACAATAGCAGACGTTCTACTGTACTGTCTTTGACATTAGTCTACAGACATGGCTAGTTTGCGTTCAGGATCCCCATTTGCTCACAGAGGAAGATGCATTAGAGGGGGGGGTGGGGGGGGGGGGAGGGTTGACTGGGGCATTGGTTTGGGGTGTGCAAAGATGGCAGCCATATTTAATATTTATGAACTGTCCCAGCAGCAAGGACCTCTTTATTAGTTCCATCTCTAGCTTCATGAAAATGCCCGACAGAGCCGTCTGATATTATGAAAATGTTCATTTTCTCAAACAAACCCGATGTTGATGATCTATCTATATTTTGTCCCCCGTGAATGACTGGCCTCATGGTTTCCCTCATATTTTAGTTTTGACCTGCTACACACACACTAATGTCCTCATTGACCCGACGGACGCGATTTGCATTTCTCTACACATGAAACACCCATTTATTTTATTTGACCTTTATTTAACCAGGCAAGTCAGTTAAGAACAAATTCTTATTTTCAATGACAGCCTAGGAACAGTGGGTTAACTGCCTTGTTCAGGGGCAGAACGACAGATTTGTACTTTGTCAGCTCGGGGATTCGAACTTGCAACCTTTCGGTTACTAGTCCAACGCTAGGC
>NW_027258104.1:75000-134387 GCF_045791955.1 Oncorhynchus clarkii lewisi | reverse complement strand
AGCCTTTAGTTAGATGTTAGCTGGCCTGTTCCACAATGTAATCTGGCCCAATCAAATCAAAATCAAATCAAATGTATTTATATAGCCCTTCTTACATCAGCTGATATCTCAACGTGCTGTACAGAAACCCAGCCTAAAACCCCCAAACAGCAAGCAATGCAGGTGTATAAGCACGGTGGCTAGGAAAAACTCCCTAGTAAGGCCAGAACCTAGGAAGAAACCTAGAGAGGAACCAGGCTATGAGGGGTGGCCAGTCCTCTTCTGGCTGTGCCGGGTGGAGATTATAACCTCTCCTGGGCCCCAGGAGAATGAGCTGACAGCCTATGTCTGTAGAGTTTAAACTATGTACAATACAAGACGGTCACCATTCATGATATAGGCAGTGGAAGTCACCATCACAACGACCCTGTCTGTCTGTCTGTCTGTCTGTCTGTTTATAGGCCCTGTCTGTCTGTCTGTCTATAGGCCTAGTCTGTCTGTCTGTCTATAGACCCTGTCTGTCTGTCTGTCTGTCTGTATTTCTAGTCTGTCTGTCTGTCTGTCTGTCTGTTTGTTTATAGGCCCTGTCTGTCTGTCTGTCTGTCTGTCTGTCTGTCTGTCTGTCTGTCTAGTCTAAACGAACCTAGTCTGTCTGTCTGTCTGTCTGTCTGTCTGTCTGTCTGTCTGTCGACCTAGTCTAAACTAACCCAGTCTGTCTGTCTGTCTGTCTGTCTGTCTGTCTGTCTGTCTGTCTGTCTGTCTGTCTGTCTAGTCTAAACGAACCTAGTCTGTCTGTCTGTCTGTCTGTCTGTCTGTCTGTCTGTCTGTCTGTCGGCCTAGTCTAAACTAACCCAGTCTGTCTGTCTGTGTGTCTCCTGTCCCCAGGTGCCTCCCTATCAGAGCCATGTCACTGGGCAGCAGGGGAAGCAGCAGCAGCAGCGGAGGTAGAGGTGTCAACCTCCCAGTGGAGGTGTGGCGTGTGGTCCTGGCCTACCTCCCCCTCCCAGAGCTGGGCCGTTGCAGCCTGGTGTGCAGGGCCTGGAGAGAGCTGATCCTCTCCCTGGATAACACCCGTTGGAGACAGCTCTGCCTGGGCCTGCCCGAGTGTCCTCGACACCCCAACTGGCCCAGGTACTGAAGTGGAGATGGACGTTCTCTGAACTACGAAAGGTCCTCGTTGACATTCTCTAACCCCCGTGTGTCTGTGTGTCCCCCCCCCCCCCCCCCAGCCGGCCCCACCTGGAGCCCTCGTCCTGGAGAGAAGCCCTGAGGCAGCACGCCATCGCCAGCCGTACCTGGTCCCGTCACGCCCACCCTGAGCTCCAGCCCTCCGCCTGCCTCCACCTGTTCCGCCGGAGGAAGGAGAGGAGGGTGTGGCAGGTGGGGTCGGGGCTGGAGCTGGAGACGCTGAGGGGGGCGTTGGGGGTCGCTGGGTCGTACGACCGGGTGGTACTGCACCCCGGGGTGTATGAGGAGCAGGCAGAGTTGGTGCTGAAGGTGACTTTTTCTGATTGGCTGCTGTTGTCTTGATGATGCAATGTCTAGTTAAAGGTGACTTACTGATTGGCTGACCTTAATGCCTGTTAGTATCTGTTAGTACCTGTTAGTATCTGTTAGTATCTGTTAGTATCTGTTAATGCCTGTTAGTATCTGTTAGTATCTGTCAATATCTGTTAGTATCTGTTAGTATCTGTTAATATCTGTTAGTATCTGTTAGTATCTGTTAGTATCTGTTAATATCTGTTAATATATTAGTACCTTAATGCCTGTTAGTAGTTGTTAGTGTCTGTTAGTATCTGTTAGTATCTGTTCATATATTAGTACCTTAATGCCTGTTAGTATCTGTTAGTATCTGTTAATATCTGTTAATATCTGTTAATATATTAGTACCTTAATGTCTGTTAGTATCTGTTAATATCTGTTAGTATATGTTACTATCTGTCAATATCTGTTAGTATCTGTTAATATCTGTTAGTATATGTTACTATCTGTTAATATCTGTTAGTATCTGTTAATATCTGTTAGTATCTGTTAATATCTGTTAGTATTTTTTAGTATCATGTATTGTAATAAGATCTGCAATTTGATAAATGAAAATATGGACCTTTGACCCTGCCAGGTGCCTGTGGAGGTGGTGGGGTTAGGGAGGCTGGGGGACGTGGCTCTCCTGGTCAGTCTGGAGCAGCAGTGTCCCACAGCCAGGCTGTCCAACCTGGTCTTCATGCCTGCATGGTTCTCCACCGTTGTATACAAAGTACGTCCAATCAGATCACATTTATAAAACCCTTTTTACAACAGTACATGTGACAGTGCCTCTCCCTCCTCCCTCTCCCTCCTCCCTACCCTCCCTCTCCCTCCTCCCTACCCTCTACATCCTCCCTCTCCAACCTGCCCTCTCCCTACCCTCCCTCCTCCCTACCCTCTACCTCCTGCCCTCTACCTCCTCCCTCCCCCTCCTACCCTCTACCTCCTCCCTCCCCCTCCTACCCTCTACCTCCTCCCTCCCCCTCCTACCCTCTACTCCCTCTCCCCCCTGCCCTCTACCTCCTCCCTCCCCCTCCTACCCTCTACTCCCTCCTGCCCTCCACCTCCTTCCCTCTACATCCTCTTTCCCTCTACATCCTCCTGCCCTCTCCCTCTCCCTCTACATCCTCCTGCCCTCTCCCCTCTCCCTCTACATCCTCCTGCCCTCTCCCCTCTCCCTCCACCAGACGTCGTCAGGTCATGTCCAGTTGGACAACTGTAATTTTGAGGGAGCTCAGCTGCAGATCCGAGGGCCAGGAACCTGCCACGCCCGCTTCTGCTCATTCTCACAGGGAAGCTCCACCCACTTCCTGGGCGTGGCCCTCAGTCTGTTGGATAGCTGTGATTTCTCAGGAAGTGATTCGGCGTCCGTGACAGTTGAGGGCGCTCCAGCGACGGAGCGGAACTGGGCCTGTAAACACTTGGCCGCTCTGGCCCGAATCACCACATCCTGGACCTCGCCTGGGAGCGGTAGCCCAGCTGGGGACACCTTGGGCGGGCATTCAGGAGCCACACAGCCCCCTGGGGCTACCATCACCCTGGAGGACTGGAGCAAAGGAGAAACGGAGAGCAGGAGGAGAGGAGGAAGAGGAGGAGGAGGGGAGGAAGGATTGTGTCAGGATACTGTGATTGAGGACGGCTGGAGCGACAGCGCTCCTAGTGACGAGGAAGAGGAGGAGGAGGAGGGAAAAGGAGAGGAAGGTTCAGGACAAGGCAACAACAGTCTAAACTACAGACTGGCCCACAGTCACCACGGCCTCTCTCATCTCCTCAGACCCAACCAGGACGTCTCCCCCGACTTCCCCTCGCCGACCCCTGAAGTCCGAACCCTGACCGAGGAGCTCCAATGCGACCCCGGGGCCCAGGCGCTGATCGAGACGGTGCAGGGGTGCGTGCTGAGGCGCTGCCTGTTTCGGGACGGCAAGGGCGGTGTGCACGTGTGTAACCACGGAAACGCCAGGTTGGAAGGAAACGTGTTCCGGGGGCTGACCTATGCCGTGCGCTGCATCCAGAACGCCACGGTAACCAGATAGGGCTGCCGATCTGATATGATGGGTTGGTTGATTGATGGGTTGATTGATTGATGGGTTGGTTGATTGATTGATGGGTTGGTTGATTGATGGGTTGGTTGATGGGTTGGTTGATTGAAGGGTTGATTGATTGGTTGATTGATTGATTGGGTTGGTTGATTGATGGGTTGATTGATGGGTTGATTGATTGATGGGTTGATTGATTGAAGGGTTGGTTGATTGGTTGAAGGGTTGGTTGATTGATGGGTTGGTTGGTTGGTTGATTGATTGATGGGTTGATTGATTGAAGGGTTGATTGATTGGTTGATTGATTGATTGGGTTGGTTGATTGATGGGTTGATTGATGGGTTGATTGGTTGATTGATGGGTTGGTTGGTTGGTTGGTTGAAGGGTTGGTTGGTTGATTGATTGATTGGGTTGGTTGATTGATGGGTTGATTGGTTGATTGATGGGTTGGTTGGTTGGTTGGTTGGTTGAAGGGTTGGTTGGTTTGTTGGTTGGTTGGTTGGTTGGTTGGTTGGTTGGTTGGTTGATTGATTGTTGGTTGGTTGGTTGAAGGGTTGGTTGATGGTTGGTTGGTTGATGTATATATCCTCCTTTAACTGAATGTGTTTTAGATAGTAATGGACACTACCGGTCAAAAGGTTTAGACCCCATCGTCATTCCAGGGTTTTAGTAACCAAAAAAGTGTTAAACAAATCAAAATATATTTTATATTTGAGATTCTTCAAATAGCCACCCTTTGCCTTGATGACAGCTTTGCACACTCTTGGCAATGTGTATCTCATTGGTGTGTGTATTTTGCGTGTGTGTGTGTGTGTGTGTGTTCCAGATTGTGATGCTCCGTAATGAGGTGTGTGAGTGTCGTGCGTCGGGCGTGTTCCTGCGTCTGTCGTCTCAGGGTCTGATCGCTGACAACAACATCCACTCCAACGGGGAGGCGGGGCTTGACATCCGCAAGGGGGCGGACCCCATCATCCTGGTAGTTCTATTCATTCTATTTCACATCTCTGATGTCATCATATCTGTCCTGTTCGTCTCTGATGTCATCATATCGGTCCTGTTCATCTCTGATGTCATCATATCTGTCCTGTTCATCTCTGATGTCATCATATCGGTCCTGTTCATCTCTGATGTCATCATATCTGTCCTGTTCATCTCTGATGTCATCATATCTGTCCTGTTCATCTCTGATGTCATCATATCTGTCCTGTTCGTCTCTGATGTCATCATATCGGTCCTGTTCATCTCTGATGTCATCATATCTGTCCTGTTCATCTCTGATGTCATCATATCTGTCCTGTTCATCTCTGATGTCATCATATCTGTCCTGTTCATCTCTGATGTCATCATA
Source organism: Oncorhynchus clarkii lewisi (assembly GCF_045791955.1). Taxonomy (NCBI): domain Eukaryota; kingdom Metazoa; phylum Chordata; class Actinopteri; order Salmoniformes; family Salmonidae; genus Oncorhynchus; species Oncorhynchus clarkii. The sequence continues at coordinate 129,500 of NW_027258104.1, read as the reverse complement.
TCGGTCCTGTTCATCTCTGATGTCATCATATCTGTCCTGTTCGTCTCTGATGTCATCATATCGGTCCTGTTCATCTCTGATGTCATCATATCTGTCCTGTTCATCTCTGATGTCATCATATCGGTCCTGTTCATCTCTGATGTCATCATATCTGTCCTGTTCATCTCTGATGTCATCATATCTGTCCTGTTCGTCTCCCTAGTGAACTATAGCATTTTCCTCTCTACACAGCAACTTGACAAATGGGTGTCAAATCATATCTGTCTTTCATCTGGTAGAAGTTACAGGACATGGTGATCGATCTGTCTGTCTGTCTGTCTGTCTGTGTTAGTTATCTGGTAGAAGTTACAGGACATGGTGATCGATCTGTCTGTCTGTCTGTCTGTCTGTCTGTCTGTCTGTCTGTGTTAGTTATCTGGTAGAAGTTACAGGACATGATGATCTAAAATAACAACTCTCTCTGTCCGTCTCTCTGTCCGTCTCTGTCTCTCTCTCTGTCCGTCTCTGTCTCTCTCTGTCTCTCTCTCTCTCTCTCTCTCTCTCTCTCTCTCTCTGTCTCTCTCTCTGTCTGTCTCTCTCTCTCTCTGTCTCTCTCTCTGTCTCACCCACTCAGTGTAACAGAATACACAGTGGTTTGCGTTCCGGCATCGTGGTCCTTGGCAACGGGAGGGGTTCCATCCGGAGCAACCAGATTTATAACAACAAGGAAGCAGGAGTCTACATTCTGTTCAACGGGAACCCTGTGGTCAGGTAGGAGGGGGTGGTCTACATTCTGTTATAGTCAGGTAGGAGGGGGGTAGTCTACATTCTGTTATACAGGAACCCTGTGGTCAGGTAGCAGGGGGGGGTCTACATTCTGTTCAATGGGAACCCTGTGGTCAGGTAGTAGAGGGGGGTCTACATTCTGTTATAGTCAGGTAGTAGGAGGTAGTCTACATTCTGTTATAGTCAGGTAGTAGGGGGGGGGGGGGGGGGGGGTCTACATTCTGTTCAACGGGAACCCTGTAGTCAGGTAGGAGGGGGGGGGGGGTCTACATTCTGTTATACAGGAACCCTGTGGTCAGGTAGGAGGGGGGGGGTCTACATTCTGTTATAGTCAGGTAGGAGGGGGTAGTCTACATTATGTTATACAGGAACCCTGTGGTCAGGTAGGAGGGGGAGGTCTACATTCTGTTATACAGGAACCCTGTGGTCAGGTAGAAGGGGGGGGGGGGGGGGTCTACATTCTGTTATACAGGAATCCTGTGGTCAGGTAGGAGGGGGAGGTCTACATTCTGTTATACAGGAACCCTGTGGTCAGGTAGGAGGGGGGGGGTCTACATTCTGTTATAGTCAGGTAGGAGGGGGGGGTCTACATTCTGTTATACAGGAACCCTGCGGTCAGGTAGAAGGGGGGGAGGGGGGGGTCTACATTCTGTTATACAGGAATCCTGTGGTCAGGTAGAAGGGGGGGGTCTACATTCTGTTATACAGGAACCCTGTGGTCAGGTAGGGGGGGGGGGGTCTACATTCTGTTATACAGGAACCCTGTGGTCAGGTAGGAGGGGGGGGTCTACATTCTGTTATACAGGAACCCTGTGGTCAGGTAGGAGGGGGGGGGTCTACATTCTGTTCAACGGGAACCCTGTAGTCAACCTTCTCCCTCTCTCTCTCCCTCCCTCCAACCTTCTCCCTCTCTCTCTCTCCTTCCCTCTCTCCCTCCCTCCAACCTTCTCCCTCTCTCTCCTTCCCTCTCTCCCTCCCTCCAACCTTCTCCCTCTCTCTCTCTTTCCCTCCAACCTTCTCCCTCTCTCTCTCCTTCCCTCTCTCCCTCCCTCCAACCTTCTCCCTCTCCTTCCCTCTCTCCCTCCCTCCAACCTTCTCCCTCTCCTTCCCTCTCTCCCTCCCTCCAACCTTCTCCCTCTCCTTCCCTCTCTCCCTCCCTCCAACCTTCTACCTCTCTCTCTCCCTCCCTCCAACCTTCTCCCTCTCCTTCCCTCTCTCTCTCTCCTTCCCTCTCTCCCTCCCTCCAACCTTCTCCCTCTCTCTCTCCCTCCCTCCAACCTTCTCCCTCTCCTTCCCTCTCTCTCTCCCTCCCTCCAACCTTCTCCCTCTCTCTCTCCTTCCCTCTCTCCCTCCAACCTTCTCCCTCTCTCTCTCTTTCCCTCCAACCTTCTCCCTCTCTCTCTCCTTCCCTCCAACCTCCCTCTCTCTCTCTCTCCCTCCCTCCAACCTCCCTCTCTCCCCCCTCTCTCCCCCCTCCAGTGGTAACCATATCTTCCAGGGTCAGGCAGCAGGGATTGCTGTGAATGAGAACGGCAGAGGGGTGATAGTCGGTACTCACACACACACACACACACACACACACACACACACACACACACACACACACACGCAGCAACCTGCACAGCATCTTGACTGAAATGTTAAAAGTACTTAATGAATGGAATGTATTATTAGTGATATTATGTAAATTAAGGTACTTTAATGCTATCTATCTATCCACCCCCCCCTCCAGAGAATGTGATCAGGGAGAACCAGTGGGGGGGTGCAGACATCAGGCGGGGGGGCGACCCGGTCCTGAGGAACAACTACATCTGTCATGGCTACTCTGACGGGGTGGTGGTGGGGGAGAGAGGCCGTGGACTCATAGAGGGAAACCACATCTACAGTGAGTAATACACTTCCTGTTCGCTGACGTCACTTCCTGTCCTCCTCTCCTCCTCCTCTCTGTCATGGCTACTCTGACGGGGTGGTGGTGGGAGAGAGAGGCCGTGGACTCAGAGGGAAACCACATCTACAGTGAGTAATACACAAACACTTCCTGTTTGCTGACGTCACTTCCTGTTCTTTTGTCCTCTCCCTTGTCCTAGGCAACAAGGGCTGTGGTGTGTGGTTGATGTCCTCCAGCCTCCCTCAGCTGTTGGGAAACTACATTACCCATAACCGCATGTACGGGCTGGCCGTGTTCTGCCGGAAAGACCCTGACGGGGGCGGGACCAGGGAAGGGGGGCAGGAGGGAGGAGGAAGAGGAGGAGGACAGGAGAACTTCCATGAGGAAGGAGAGCTGCTGGCGTGGGAAGGTGACCTTGACAGCGAGGACGAACGTCTCTCCGCCCGGCGCTCCATCAGCACGGCTCTGGTGGAGGGAAACTGCATTAGCCGCAATGGAGGTGAGACTGTAGACACTGTAGAGCCACAATGGAGGTGAGACTGTAGACACTGTAGAGCCACAATGGAGGTGAGACTGTAGACACTGTAGAGCCACAATGGAGGAGAGACTGTAGACACTGTAGAGCCACAATGGAGGTGAGACTGTAGACACTGTAGAGCCACAATGGAGGAGACACTGTAGAGCCACAATGGAGGTGAGACTGTAGACACTGTAGAGCCACAATGGAGGTGAGACTGTAGACACTGTAGAGCCACAATGGAGGTGAGACTGTAGACACTGTAGAGCCACAATGGAGGAGAGACTGTAGACACTGTAGAGCCACAATGGAGGTGAGACTGTAGACACTGTAGAGCCACAATGGAGGAGACACTGTAGAGCCACAATGGAGGAGAGACTGTAGACACTGTAGAGCCACAATGGAGGTGAGACTGTAGACACTGTAGAGCCACAATGGAGGTGAGACTGTAGACACTGTAGAGCCACAATGGAGGTGAGACTGTAGACACTGTAGAGCCACAATGGAGGAGACACTGTAGAGCCACAATGGAGGAGAGACTGTAGACACTGTAGAGCCACAATGGAGGTGAGACTGTAGACACTGTAGAGCCACAATGGAGGTGAGACTGTAGACACTGTAGAGCCACAATGGAGGTGAGACTGTAGACACTGTAGAGCCGCAATGGAGGTGAGACTGTAGACACTGTAGAGCCACAATGGAGACACTGTAGAGCCACAATGGAGGTGAGACTGTAGATACTGTAGAGCCACAATGGAGGTGAGACTGTAGACACTGTAGAGCCACAATGGAGGTGAGACTGTAGACACTGTAGAGCCACAATGGAGGAGAGACTAGACGCTGTAGAGCCACAATGGAGGAGAAACTGTAGAGCCACAATGTAGGAGAGACTGTAGACACTGTAGAGGCACAATGGAGGAGAAACTGTAGAGCCACAATGGAGGAGAGACACTGTAGAGGCACAATGGAGGCGAGACTGTAGACACTGTAGAGCCACAATGGAGGCGAGACTGTAGACACTGTAGAGCCACAATGGAGGAGAGACTAGACGCTGTAGAGCCACAATGGAGGAGAAACTGTAGAGCCACAATGTAGGAGAGACTGTAGACACTGTAGAGGCACAATGGAGGAGAAACTGTAGAGCCACAATGGAGGAGAGACACTGTAGAGGCACAATGGAGGCGAGACTGTAGACACTGTAGAGCCACAATGGAGGTGAGACTGTAGACACTGTAGAGGCACAATGTAGGAGAAACTGTAGAGCCACAATGGAGGAGAGACACTGTATAGGCACAATGGAGGCGAGACTGTAGACACTGTAGAGCCACAATGGAGGAGAGACTGTAGACACTGTAGAGCCACAATGGAGGAGAGACTGTAGACAATGTAGAGGCACAATGGAGGAGAGACTGTAGACGCTGTGGGAGGGAGAGAGAGAAGAGTCGTTGAGTGTCATCGTCATAGCAGTGATAGGTCGGACTGGTTTGGGTTTTTAACTTTACCTTCACTACCGGCATTTGAATGTTCGGTTTGTTAAATGTGATACGCAGTGTTGTAACGTCCATTTTTTTTAAATATATAGTTTACTTCTCTCCAGTCTCTCTTTGCCGCTTTCCACACAGACCTAGCCACGCCCCCCTGTCACTCAAAGACCTCGTTTGATGTTCCTCAACCAGCAGACGCTTGTGTTCAGTCTGCATGGTCAACGCAAGACGCACAAACAACACTGTTGATGACAACGATGCAGTTGTCACTTTTTTAGCTTCTTAAATATCAATCTACTAGTCTTCTATAATGACACTATTAGCTTGCGTTTCTTACATCTGCTAACAGCTAGTTTGCCTTTTTTTTTTAGCAAGTTGTTGCTAAATCTTGTTAGCCGCTAATGCTAATCGCTAGCTAATAACTGTACTTGAGTCAGAACAATGTAATTAGCTAGTACAGCCTGATGATACCAGTGATCGTGTAGACCTTAATTAGCTTGTTGTTTGTGCAACAGTGTCTTCTACATTTTAAAGAGGTACAACGCAAAGCAAGAATCAGTTAGCTTACATGAAGTAGCTAAGAGAAAACATTCAATGTAGCCAAACGCTTATAGGGTCCCCCTAGGAAACAACTATTAACACATTAGTTCCTACCTTGTCACAATAATAACTTCTCCCTGGCATTTTCATTCGTTTTCATGTCCAACAACACTGTAATAAAAGTGCCCACTATTATATTCTAACTATATAATTAGAATAGACATTATATGCCCATGATTCCAACAGTTAACACGAGTGTTTGGCTCTAGATTGTAACATTTGGTTGAAAATAAGGGCCCAGGTGACTTGTCCATATCGTGCAGCTCTACGTGGCGATGTGGAAATGATTGTTGTTTTGGTTTTATACTGTTCAATTCAACTTTAACCCAATCAGAATGGAGAAAGACACATGAAATCACTTAGAGTGCACGTGTTGCCACCCAAGGGCCAACCACAACTCATAAAGAACATGTACAACTTTTATTATAAAAAAAAAACATAAATTACCATCAATTTATTATTATTTTTTTCAAGTACCGTGATATAATATTTTGGTAATATCGCCCTGCCCTATGTGAGGATATGACAGAGCTGAGTGACTTAGAGAGAAGAGGAGAGGTCCATCCTCATAGCAGTGATAGGAGAGACCATGTGAGGATATGACAGAGCTGAGTGACTTATAGAGAGTAGAGGAGAGGTCCATCCTCATAGCAGTGATAGGAGAGACCATGTGAGGATATGACAGAGCTGAGTGACTTAGAGAGGAGAGGAGAGGTCCATCCTCATAGCAGTGATAGGAGAGACCATGTGAGGATATGACAGAGCTGAGTGACTTAGAGAGGAGAGGAGAGGTCCATCCTCATAGCAGTGATAGGAGAGACCATGTGAGGATATGACAGAGCTGAGTGACTTAGAGAGGAGAGGTCCATCCTCATAGCAGTGATAGGAGAGACCATGTGAGGATATGACAGAGCTGAGTGACTTAGAGAGGAGAGGAGAGGTCCATCCTCATAGCAGTGATAGGAGAGACCATGTGAGGATATGACAGAGCTGAGTGACTTAGAGAGGAGAGGAGAGGTCCATCCTCATAGCAGTGATAGGAGAGACCATGTGAGGATATGACAGAGCTGAGTGACTTAGAGAGGAGAGGTCCATCCTCATAGCAGTGATAGGAGAGACCATGTGAGGATATGACAGAGCTGAGTGACTTAGAGAGGAGAGGTCCATCCTCATAGCAGTGATAGGAAAGACCATGTGAGGATATGACAGAGCTGAGTGACTTAGAGAGGAGAGGTCCATCCTCATAGCAGTGATAGGAGAGACCATGTGAGGATATGACAGAGCTGAGTGACTTAGAGAGAGTAGAGGAGAGGTCCATCCTCATAGCAGTGATAGGAGAGACCATGTGAGGATATGACAGAGCTGAGTGACTTAGAAAGGAGAGGTCCATCCTCATAGCAGTGATAGGAGAGACCATGTGAGGATATGACAGAGCTGAGTGACTTAGAGAGGAGAGGAGAGGTCCATCCTCATAGCAGTGATAGGAGAGATCATGTGAGGATATGACAGAGCTGAGTGACTTATAGAGAGTAGAGGAGAGGTCCATCCTCATAGCAGTGATAGGAGAGACCATGTGAGGATATGACAGAGCTGAGTGACTTAGAGAGGAGAGGAGAGGTCCATCCTCATAGCAGTGATAGGAGAGATCATGTGAGGATATGACAGAGCTGAGTGACTTACAGAGAGTAGAGGAGAGGTCCATCCTCATAGCAGTGATAGGAGAGACCATGTGAGGATATGACAGAGCTGAGTGACTTATAGAGGAGAGGAGAGGTCCATCCTCATAGCAGTGATAGGAGAGACCATGTGAGGATATGACAGAGCGGAGTGACTTAGAGAGGAGAGGTCCATCCTCATAGCAGTGATAGGAGAGATCATGTGATGATATGACCAGTGACTTGGTGTAGAGAGAGAAGAGGAGAGAGCCTAAAACAATGACATCTGGTCTAACGTTTACCTCGTACCATCTAAACGCAGCATTGTTGTTAAATCACTGATATGGAACATAAACTCTCTGTCTTTCTCTCTCTGTCTCTCTAGCGGTTGGTTTATACGTGAAGAGCAGTGAACCGCTGAACGTCGTTGCTAACCTAGTGAACGGTAACCGTGGCGCCGGTGTTGCCGTGCTTCAGAGCGGTCAGCTGACTCGACTAGTTGCTAACTGCGTCCATGGAAACGGTCGCGGTGGCGTCACCGTGGAGAGGGAGTGTCGGGTGGAACTCCGCGGCAACGGCGTGTATGACAACGGCGGTCATGGCGTTAGTTTCCGGGGCGATGGACAGGTGGTGGAGAACGACGTGGTGGGTAACCGTGGTTACGGGATACGGTTGTCGGACAGCGCCGACGTCAAGGTGAGCTGGGCTCAGACACACACAACACACCAAATCACCATCACCTTGGGAACTAAATAAATACTTTGTGTGTGTGTGTGTGTAGGTGTTGCGTAATCGAGTCCAGCCGGTGCAGGGGTGTGGCATCGCCGTGCTGGGGCCGGCAAAGGCCGTCGTCCACGACAACCTGGTGTTCCAGGGTCACCCCGGAAACGTCAAACCCCCGCTACACCGCGACCCCGGCAACGTCGGCGGTGCGCTGCGCAACAACAGCGTGCTGAAACATAGCAACAGGTAGCTTAGCAACCGACTTTCAATGCTACTCGCCAAGTATGGACACTTCCTTCTAGCTATTTAATGGGTTAATACATTTTACCTGTCCTCTCTCCTCATCCTTTCTCCTTCCCTCATCCCTACTCCTCTTCCCTCATCCCGTTTCCTCTTCGTCTCCCTCTCCATCCTACACCACTCCCCCCCCATCTCCTGCTCTCTCCTGCCAGGACATGTTCCTCTGCCCCTCCCTGGGTTTTGGAGAACCCTCCCCCCCGCCCCCTCTCTGACCGTCCCTCATCCCTCCCCCCCTCCTCCTCCTGTCACCCCTCCCACTTTGCCATCTCCATGACTACCAGGATCACCGCCACTGTCGAGAGCGGTTGCCATAACAACGGCAGCGTCTTCTGCACCATCCTCTGAGGCCCTAGCAACCCCGCCCTGAAGACGGATTGGATGACCTCCTCACCAGGGGTCAAGAGTTCAGCCCTGACCTCTCCTGTCTCGAGACATTCTGTTTTCTTAGAACATTTCCTCTGACATGTTGATCTAGGAACACTTGAACTCAGCAGATGTTGTGGAATGGCTGGCTGGACACAGACGTTGCCTGTCCTGGGGGTTCTAGAACGTTGTCCTCCCCAGGGGGTTCTAGAACGTTGTCCTCCCCAGGGGATTCTAGAACGTTGTCCTCCCCAGGGGGTTCTAGAACGTTGTCCTCCCCAGGGGATTCTAGAACGTTGTACTCCCCAGGGGGTTCTAGAACATTGTACTCCCCAGGGGGTTCTAGAACATTGTCCTCCCCAGGGGGTTCTAGAACGTTGTCCTCCCCAGGGGATTCTAGATATGGTATCATGTGACTGGTGTGATATCATGGACTGTATCATGTGACTGGAGGTTAGGGATTGGAGTTTTACCTGACTAGGAATAACTCCTGGCCTTAACAATGATGGCAATATTCACATTTCTCAAAAAAAAAATCCTGTTTCCTCACTGAAATGTCCACTAGCGTCTGTTTTTACAGTGCTTTCTAAATGTTTTCCAAGAACCACACGAGTCACTTCCTCAGTTCTTCCAGACAGGTCATGTTCTGACAGAGCGGTATGAACTCACACACAACCTGAACTCAGTTTATTACATTAAATGATGTTCTGACAGAGCGGTATGAACTCACACACAACCTGAACTCAGTTTATTACATTAAATGATGTTCTGACAGAGCGGTATGAACTCACACACAACCTGAACTCAGTTTATTACATTAAATGATGTTCTGACAGAGCGGTATGAACTCACACACAACCTGAACTCAGTTTATTACATTAAATGATGTTCTGACAGAGCGGTATGAACTCACACACAACCTGAACTCAGTTTATTACATTAAATGATGTTCTGACAGAGCGGTATGAACTCACACACAACCTGAACTCAGTTTATTACATTAAATGATGTTCTGACAGAGCGGTATGAACTCACACACAACCTGAACTCAGTTTATTACATTAAATGATGTTCTGACAGAGCGGTATGAACTCACACACAACCTGAACTCAGTTTATGACATTAAATGATGTTCTGACAGAGCGGTATGAACTCACACACAACCTGAACTCAGTTTATTACATTAAATGATGTTCTGACAGAGCGGTATGAACTCACACACAACCTGAACTCAGTTTATTACATTAAATGATGTTCTGACAGAGCGGTATGAACTCACACACAACCTGAACTCAGTTTATTACATTAAATGATGTTCTGACAGAGCGGTATGAACTCACACACAACCTGAACTCAGTTTATTACATTAAATGATGTTCTGACAGAGCGGTATGAACTCACACACAACCTGAACTCAGTTTATTACATTAAATGATGTTCTGACAGAGCGGTATGAACTCACACACAACCTGAACTCAGTTTATTACATTAAATGATGTTCTGACAGAGCGGTATGAACTCACACACAACCTGAACTCAGTTTATTACATTAAATGATGTTCTGACAGAGCGGTATGAACTCACACACAACCTGAACTCAGTTTATGACATTAAATGTTTTATTTGTTTACAGAATACTGTGAGGAGGGTTTCTAGTATCCATCTTTATCTAACCCTCTTTACTCCTCTAGGAATATTTACCCTCTCCCCTTCACTCTTCCTCCTTACCCCGATCTTCCTCTCCTCCCTCTCTAGGAATATTTACCCTCTTCCTCCTTATCCCCGTCTTCCTCACCTCCCCTCTCTAGGAATATTTACCCTCTACCCTTCACTCTTCCTCTCCTCCCCGTTATCCCCGTCTTCCTCACCTCCCCTCTAGGAATATTTACCCTTCCCTCTTCCTCAATACCCCGGTCTTCCTCTCCTCCCTCTCTAGGAATATTTACCCTCTCCTCTTCCTCCTTACCCCATGTCTTCCTCCCCTCCTCCTTACACTTCAATCACACCGACAGAGTCATTACATGTTGGTACACCCAGACGTACATTCATCTCCAGTAAACAACGCTGCGCAGTGCGTTCTGGGTAGAGCGTCACGTTGGATGTGTCAGACTGTCTGCTGCAGACGGCTTGGCAGAAACGGTAGTAGAAGGTGAACGTTGAACTTCAGACATAACCAGACGACGCTGCGTACTATTTTGCTCAGTGGGACGCTGCCGGTGTGTTTTGGAAGCGTTTCCCCTCGTCTTCCTCGTCTTCCTCTAATGCATTTTTTTGCGTTTGCGTATCTCCGTGAACGTGTGGTATTTGACGAGGGGCAGCCGCAGAGACGCCAGTCTGTTTTCGGCCTTCGGACCGTCGTCGTCCCCCGTCACACAGCCGTGTCTGGACAGGGTCAGCCCCATCGACTTGGCCACCTCCACCATCCTACACACACACACAGAGAGAGACACACACACACACACAGAGAGAGACACACACACACACACACACACAAAGAGATACACACACACACACACAGAGATACACACACGGAGATACACACACACACACACAGAGATACACACACACACACACAGAGATACACACACACACACAGAGATACACACACACACACAGAGATACACACACACACACACAGAGATACACACACACACAGAGATACACAGAGATAAAATATCAGTAACGCTGTTGCGTTTGTGTTTTATTAATTATTTCACCTTTATTTATTTATTTAACCAGGTAGGACTAGTTGAGAACACCTTTATTTATTTATTAACCAGTTAGGCCAGTTGAGAACACCTTTATTTAACCAGGTAGGCCAGTTGAGAACACCTTTATTTAACCAGGTAGGCCAGTTGAGAACACCTTTATTTAACCAGGTAGGCTAGTTGAGAACACCTTTATTTAACCAGGTAGACTAGTTGAGAACACCTTTATTTAACCAGGTAGGCTAGTTGAGAACACCTTTATTTAACCAGGTAGACTAGTTGAGAACACCTTTATTTAACCAGGTAGGCTAGTTGAGAACACCTTTATTTAACCAGGTAGGCCAGTTGAGAACACCTTTATTTAACCAGGTAGGCCAGTTGAGAACACCTTTATTTAACCAGGTAGGCCAGTTGAGAACACCTTTATTTAACCAGGTAGGCTAGTTGAGAACACCTTTATTTAACCAGGTAGGCCAGTTGAGAACACCTTTATTTAACCAGGTAGGCCAGTTGAGAACACCTTTATTTAACCAGGTAGGCCAGTTGAGAACACCTTTATTTAACCAGGTAGGCTAGTTGAGAACACCTTTATTTAACCAGGTAGACTAGTTGAGAACACCTTTATTTAACCAGGTAGGCTAGTTGAGAACACCTTTATTTAACCAGGTAGGCTAGTTGAGAACACCTTTATTTAACCAGGTAGGCTAGTTGAGAACACCTTTATTTAACCAGGTAGGCTAGTTGAGAACACCTTTATTTAACCAGGTAGGCTAGTTGAGAACACCTTTATTTAACCAGGTAGACTAGTTGAGAACACCTTTATTTAACCAGGTAGGCTAGTTGAGAACACCTTTATTTAACCAGGTAGGCTAGTTGAGAACACCTTTATTTAACCAGGTAGGCTAGTTGAGAACACCTTTATTTAACCAGGTAGGCTAGTTGAGAACACCTTTATTTAACCAGGTAGGCTAGTTGAGAACACCTTTATTTAACCAGGTAGGCCAGTTGAGAACACCTTTATTTAACCAGGTAGGCTAGTTGAGAACACCTTTATTTAACCAGGTAGGCCAGTTGAGAACACCTTTATTTAACCAGGTAGGCTAGTTGAGAACACCTTTATTTAACCAGGTAGGCCAGTTGAGAACACCTTTATTTAACCAGGTAGGCCAGTTGAGAACACCTTTATTTAACCAGGTAGGCAAGTTGAGAACACCTTTATTTAACCAGGTAGGCTAGTTGAGAACACCTTTATTTAACCAAGTAGGCTAGTTGAGAACACCTTTATTTAACCAGGTAGGCAAGTTGAGAACACCTTTATTTAACCAGGTAGGCTAGTTGAGAACACCTTTATTTAACCAGGTAGGCTAGTTGAGAACACCTTTATTTAACCAGGTAGGCCAGTTGAGAACAGGTTCTCATTTACAATTGCGACCTGGCCAAGATAAAGCGTAGCAGTTCGACAAACAACAACAACACAGAGTTACACATGGAATAAACAAAACATACAGTCAATAATACAGTAGAACAAAAGTCTATATACAGTGAGTGGAAATGAGGTAAGATAAGGAAATAAATAGGCCATGGTGGCGAAGTAATTACAATATAGCAATTAAACACTGGAGTGGTAGATCGGCAGAAGATGAATGTGCAGGTAGAGATACTGGGGTGCAAAGGAGCAAAATAAATAAATAAATACCAGTATGGGGATGAGGTAGATAGATGGGCTGTTTACAGATGGGCTATGAACAGGTGCAGTGATCTGTGAGCTGCTCTGACAGCTGGTGCTTAAAGCTAGTGAGGGAGATAAGAGTCTCCAGCTTCAGAGATTTTTGCCGTTCGTTCCAGTCATTGGCAGCAGAGAACTGGAAGGAAAGGCGACCAAAGGAGGAAATGGCTCTGGGGGTGACCAGTGAGATATACCTGCTGGAGCGCGTGCTACGATTGGGTGCTGCTATGGTGACCAGTGAACTGATATAAGGCGGGGATTTACCTAGCAGAGACTTGTAGATAACCTGTAGCCAGTGGGTTTGGCGACGAGTATGAAGCGAGGGCCAGCCAACGAGAGCGTACAGGGCGCAATGGTGGGTAGTATATGGGGCTTTGTTGACAAAATGAATGGCAGTGTGATAAACTGCATCCAATTTGTTGAGTAGGGTATTGGAGGCTATTTTGTAAAGGACATCGCCAAAGTCGAGGATCGGTAGGATGGTCAGTTTTACGAGGGTATGTTTGGCAGCATGAGTGAAGGAGGCTTTGTTGCGATACAGGAAGCGGTTTCTAGATTTAATTTTGGATCTAGATCTGATTTTGGATTGGAGATGCTTAATGTGAGTCTGGAAGGAGAGTTTACAGTCTAACCAGACACCCAGGTGTTCAAAATGGTTGGTGATCTGTTTGTTAACTTTGCTTTCGAAGACCTTAGAAAGGCAGGGTAGGATAGATATAGGTCTGTAGCAGTTTGGGTCGAGAGTGTCTCCCCCTTTGAAGAGGGGGATGACCGTGGCAGCTTTCCAATCTTTGGGAATCTCAGACGATACGAAAGAGGTTGAACAGGCTGGTAATAGGGGTTGCAACAATTTCGGCACCTCATTTTTTTTTTTAAAGAGGTGTGTCTCTCGCTCTCCTGTTCTGTGACCCCCCCCCCAGGTCTCTCTCCTGTTCTCTGTGACCCCCCACAGGTCTCTCTCCTGTTCTCTGTGACCCCCCCAGGTCTCTGTGACCCCCCAGGTCTCTCACCGTTTCTCTGTGACCCCCCCAGGTCTCTGTGGCCCCCCCAGGTCTCTGTGACCCCCCCCAGGTCTCTCTCCTGTTCTGTGACCCCCCAGGTCTCTCACCGCTTTTCTGTGACCCCCCCAGGTCTCTGTGACTCCCCCCCAGGTCTCTGTGACTCCCCCCCAGGTCTCTGTGACCCCCCCCCCCCCCCCCAGGTCTCTCTCCTGTTCTGTGACCCCCCAGGTCTCTCACCGTTTCTCTGTGACCCCCAGGTCTCTGTGTAACAGTGTGAGGTCAGCGGTCATGTCTCCCATGTGGAGCAGCAGGGCCAGGCAGTACGCTGCCACCTTCACACGCATCGACGTAGACACCACGTTCTGCACCCTAGAGACACACACACACACACACACACACACACACACACACACACACACACACACACACACACACACACACACACACACACACACACACACACACACACACACACACACACACACACACACACACACACACACACACACACACACACACACACACACACACACACACACACACACACACATTAATACCAATGTAGCTACTGAATTTAACTAAATCTGTTTTTTAGTGCACTATGTAGGGTGCTATTTGAAAAGCAGACGATCTATGGGCCCGGGTCTAGTGCACTACGTAGGGTGCTATTTGAAAAGCAGACGATCTATGGACCCGGGTCTAGTGCACTACGTAGGGTGCTATTTGAAAAGCAGACGATCTATGGACCCGGGTCTAGTGCACTACGTAGGGTGCTATTTGAAAAGCAAGACGATCTATGGGCCCGGGTCTAGTAGGGTGCTATTTGAAAAGCAGACGATCTATGGACCCGGGTCTAGTGCACTACGTAGGGTGCGAGGGTGCCAGCGAGTGGACAGCTACCTGCCGTTATTGAAGGTCTCCACGGTGAAGGTCCTCATCAGCTTGATGTGGATGATACGAGGGCAGCCCTCCTCCTGCCCGACTAGAAAACAACATTAACACAACCCTTAATGATACGAGGGCAGCCCTCCTCCTGCCCGACTAGAAAACAACATTAACACAACCCTTAATGATACGAGGACAGCCCTCCTCCTGACTAGAAAACATTAACACAACCCTTAATGATATGAGGGCAGCCCTCCTCCTGCCCGACTAGAAAACATTAACACAACCCTTAATGATACGAGGGCAGCCCTCCTCCTGACTAGAAAACATTAACACAACCCTTAATGATACGAGGACAGCCCTCCTCCTGACTAGAAAACATTAACACAACCCTTAATGATACGAGGACAGCCCTCCTCCTGACTAGAAAACATTAACACAACCCTTAATGATACGAGGGCAGCCCTCCTCCTGACTAGAAAACATTAACACAACCCTTAATGATACGAGGGCAGCCCTCCTCCTGCCCGACTAGAAAACAACATTAACACAACCCTTAATGATACGAGGGCAGCCCTCCTCCTGCCCGACTAGAAAACAACATTAACACAACCCTTAATGATACGAGGACAGCCCTCCTCCTGCCCGACTAGAAAACATTAACACAACCCTTAATGATACGAGGACAGCCCTCCTCCTGCCCGACTAGAAAACAACATTAACACAACCCTTAATGATACGAGGACAGCCCTCCTCCTGCCCGACTAGAAAACAACATTAACACAACCCTTAATGATACGAGGACAGCCCTCCTCCTGCCCGACTAGAAAACAACATTAACACAACCCTTAATGATACGAGGGCAGCCCTCCTCCTGCCCGACTAGAAAACAACATTAACACAACCCTTAATGATACGAGGGCAGCCCTCCTCCTGCCCGACTAGAAAACAACATTAACACAACCCTTAATGATACGAGGGCAGCCCTCCTCCTGCCCGACTAGAAAACAACATTAACACAACCCTTAATGATACGAGGGCAGCCCTCCTCCTGCCCGACTAGAAAACAACATTAACACAACCCTTAATGATACGAGGGCAGCCCTCCTCCTGACTAGAAAACATTAACACAACCCTTAATGATACGAGGACAGCCCTCCTCCTGCCCGACTAGAAAACAACATTAACACAACCCTTAATGATACGAGGGCAGCCCTCCTCCTGCCCGACTAGAAAACAACATTAACACAACCCTTAATGATACGAGGACAGCCCTCCTCCTGCCCGACTAGAAAACAACATTAACACAACCCTTAATGATACGAGGGCAGCCCTCCTCCTGCCCGACTAGAAAACAACATTAACACAACCCTTAACGATACGAGGGCAGCCCTCCTCCTGCCCGACTAGAAAACAACATTAACACAACCCTTAATGATACGAGGGCAGCCCTCCTCCTGCCCGACTAGAAAACAACATTAACACAACCCTTAATGATACGAGGACAGCCCTCCTGCCCGACTAGAAAACAACATTAACACAACCCTTAATGATACGAGGGCAGCCCTCCTCCTGCCCGACTAGAAAACAACATTAACACAACCCTTAATGATACGAGGGCAGCCCTCCTCCTGCCCGACTAGAAAACAACATTAACACAACCCTTAATGATACGAGGGCAGCCCTCCTCCTGCCCGACTAGAAAACAACATTAACACAACCCTTAATGATACGAGGACAGCCCTCCTGCCCGACTAGAAAACAACATTAACACAACCCTTAATGATACGAGGGCAGCCCTCCTCCTGCCCGACTAGAAAACAACATTAACACAACCCTTAATGATACGAGGACAGCCCTCCTGCCCGACTAGAAAACAACATTAACACAACCCTTAATGATACGAGGACAGCCCTCCTCCTGACTAGAAAACAACATTAACACAACCCTTAATGATACGAGGGCAGCCCTCCTCCTGCCCGACTAGAAAACAACATTAACACAACCCTTAATGATACGAGGGCAGCCCTCCTCCTGCCCGACTAGAAAACAATATTAACACAACCCTTAATGATACGAGGGCAGCCCTCCTCCTGCCCGACTAGAAAACAACATTAACACAACCCTTAATGATACGAGGGCAGCCCTCCTCCTGCCCGACTAGAAAACAACATTAACACAACCCTTAATGATACGAGGGCAGCCCTCCTCCTGCCCGACTAGAAAACAACATTAACACAACCCTTAATGATACGAGGGCAGCCCTCCTCCTGCCCGACTAGAAAACAACATTAACACAACCCTTAATGATACGAGGGCAGCCCTCCTCCTGCCCGACTAGAAAACAACATTAACACAACCCTTAATGATACGAGAGATTAGAGATTATGTTCTCGGTGAACACTACAGGTGCAGGCTCAAACAAGGATTACTTTTTAAAAAGTCAACACTTGCTTCTCACACACACACACACACAGAGAGACAGACACACACGCAGAGACAGACAGACACACACACACACGGCATGGCACTCACACTTGCGAGTCATGTTTTTCTGCCGTGCCAGTTTGAGCAGCAGGAGGAGGTAGAAGGCACAGCGAGCATGTCTCTCTCTGGCCACGCCCTCTCTGGGCAGGCTCTCCAACTGATGCACCACGCTCTGACACCTGGAACAACAACGTCAATACAACGTCAACAACACAACAACGCCACCACCGTGTCAACAACACAACAACAACACATCAACAACAATGTCAACAACATATCAACAACAACAACAACGTCAACAACAACACCACAACAACGTCAACAACAGTATGAGTGTTGTAGTCCGACCCTTCATCTGTTAAGTTCTGTAGTTCCTCCGGGGTCAGGGCGGCCATCTTGGAGCCAGCAGCATCCAGGACATCGTACTCCACCGGAGACAGGACTGGGACTCAGGTAAGGACACACACACATTAACCTGGTCATACACACACATTAACCTGGTCACACACACACACACATTAACCTGGTCACACACGCACATTAACCTGGTCACACATTAACCTGGCCATACACACACACACACATTAACCTGGCCATACACACACACATTAACCTGGTCACACATTAACCTGGCCATACACACACACATTAACCTGGCCATACACACACACATTAACCTGGCCATACACACACACATTAACCTGGTCACACATTAACCTGGCCATACACACACACATTAACCTGGTCACACATTAACCTGGCCATACACACACACATTAACCTGGCCATACACACACACATTAACCTGGTCACACATTAACCTGGCCATACACACACACACACATTAACCTGGCCATACACACACACATTAACCTGGTCACACATTAACCTGGCCACACACACACACACACACACACACACACACACACACACATTAACCTGCTCACACACACATTAACCTGCTCACACACACATTAACCTGCTCACACACACACACACACACATTAACCTGCTCACACACACACACACACACACACACACACACACACCTTAACCTGGAGTCACACACACACACACACACACACACACAGCTTAACCTGGAGTCACACACACACACACAGCTTAACCTGGAGTCACACACACACAGCTTAACCTGGAGTCACACACACACAGCTTAACCTGGAGTCTCACACACAGCTTAACCTGGAGTCTCACACACACCTTAACCTGGAGTCTCTCACACACCTTAACCTGGAGTCTCACACACACCTTAACCTGGAGTCTCTCACACACACACACACACACACAGCTTAACCTGGAGTCACACACACACAGTCCAGGTGAAGGATACTGTCGTCAAACAGGTAGACGTGTTGAGGTGTGTCGGCGTCGGGGTAGCAGGGAGGAAGGTAATGAGACACTTCAGACTGGGACTCTGCCTGAACAACCTCCTGCTGAAGGGCTGGAGGAGGGAAACATTCACTGTGTTACTGCTGTGTGCTACTGTACAGGTGTGTGTGCTACTGTACAGGTGTGTGTGTGTACGTCTTCTGGTCTGACTGTGTTACTGTACAGGTGTGTGTGTGTGTGTTACTGTACAGCTGTGTGTTACTGTACAGGTGTGTGTTACTGTACAGGTGTGTGTGTGTGTGTGTGTGTGTTACTGTACAGCTGTGTGTTAATGTACAGGTGTGTGCTACTGTACAGGTGTGTGTGTTACTGTACAGGTGTGTGTGTTACTGTACAGGTGTGTGTGCGTGTGTGTGTGTGTGTGTTACTGTACAGCTGTGTGTTAATGTACAGGTGTGTGCTACTGTACAGGTGTGTGTGTTACTGTACAGGTGTGTGTGCTACTGTACAGGTGTGTGTTACTGTACAGGTGTGTGTTACTGTACAGGTGTGTGTGTGTGTGTGTGTGTGTGTGTGTTACTGTACAGCTGTGTGTTAATGTACAGGTGTGTGTGTTACTGTACAGGTGTGTGCTACTGTACAGGTGTGTGTGTTACTGTACAGGTGTGTGTGTTACTGTACAGGTGTGTGTGTTACTGTACAGCTGTGTGTTAATGTACAGGTGTGTGCTACTGTACAGGTGTGTGTGTTACTGTACAGGTGTGTGCTACTGTACAGGTGTGTGTGTTAATGTACAGGTGTGTGCTACTGTACAGGTGTGTGTGTTACTGTACAGGTGTGTGTGTTACTGTACAGCTGTGTGTTAATGTACAGGTGTGTGCTACTGTACAGGTGTGTGTGTTACTGTACAGGTGTGTGTGTTACTGTACAGGTGTGTGTGTTACTGTACAGGTGTGTGTGCGTGTGTGTGTGTGTTACTGTACAGCTGTGTGTTAATGTACAGGTGTGTGCTACTGTACAGGTGTGTGTGTTACTGTACAGGTGTGTGTGCTACTGTACAGGTGTGTGTTACTGTACAGGTGTGTGTTACTGTACAGGTGTGTGTGTGTGTGTGTGTGTTACTGTACAGGTGTGTGTGTTACTGTACAGGTGTGTGTGCGTGTGTGTGTGTGTGTGTGTTACTGTACAGCTGTGTGTTAATGTACAGGTGTGTGCTACTGTACAGGTGTGTGTGTTACTGTACAGGTGTGTGTGCTACTGTACAGGTGTGTGTTACTGTACAGGTGTGTGTGTTACTGTACAGGTGTGTGTGTTACTGTACAGCTGTGTGTTAATGTACAGGTGTGTGCTACTGTACAGGTGTGTGTGTTACTGTACAGGTGTGTGTGTTACTGTACAGGTGTGTGTGTTACTGTACAGGTGTGTGTGCGTGTGTGTGTGTGTTACTGTACAGCTGTGTGTTAATGTACAGGTGTGTGCTACTGTACAGGTGTGTGTGTTACTGTACAGGTGTGTGCTACTGTACAGGTGTGTGTTTTAATGTACAGGTGTGTGCTACTGTACAGGTGTGTGTGTTACTGTACAGGTGTGTGTGTTACTGTACAGCTGTGTGTTAATGTACAGGTGTGTGCTACTGTACAGGTGTGTGTGTTACTGTACAGGTGTGTGTGTTACTGTACAGGTGTGTGTGCTACTGTACAGGTGTGTGTTACTGTACAGGTGTGTGTTACTGTACAGGTGTGTGTGTGTGTGTGTGTGTTACTGTACAGCTGTGTGTTAATGTACAGGTGTGTGTGTTACTGTACAGGTGTGTGCGTACGTCTTCTGGTCTGACTGTGTCCTTCAGAAAGTATTCAGACCCCTTGACTTATTCCACATGTTGTTACATTACAGCCTTATTCTAAAATGGATTACATAGTTTTTTCTCTCTCTCACCATAATGACATCACAGTACCTCATAATGACATCACAATACCTTATAATGACATCACAATACCCCATAATACCAAGTAGCAGGTTTTCATCAAGGATCTCTGTACTTTACTCCGTTCATCTTTCCCTCGATCCTGACTAGTCTCCCAGTCCCTGCCGCTGAAAAACATCCCCACAGCTTGACGCTGCCACCACCATGCTTCACCGTAGGGATGGTGCCAGGTTTTCTCTAGACGTGACGCCTGGCATTCAGGCCAAAGAGTTCAATCTTGATTTCATCAGACCAAAGAATCTTGTTTCTCACGGTCTGGGTGCTTTTTGGCAAACTACCAGCGGGCCAGAATGTGCCTTTTACTGAGGAGTGGCTTCCGTCTGGCCACTCTACCATAAAGGCCTGATTGGTGGAGAGCTGCAGAGATGGTTGTCCTTCTGGAAGGTTCTCCCATCTCCACAGAGGAACTCTATCAGAGTGACCATTGGGTTCTTCTCCCCAGATCGATCAGTGTGGCAGGGCGTCCAGCACTAGGAAGAGTCTTGGTAGTTCCAAACTTCTTCCATTTCAGAATGATGGAGGCCACTGTGTTCTCGGGGACCTTCAATGCTGCAGAAATGTTTTGGTACCCTTCCCCCAGATCTGTGCCTCGACACAATCCTGTCTCGGAGCTCTACGGACAATTCCTTCAGACCTCACGGCTTGTTTTTTGATCTGACACGCACTGTCAACTGTGCGACCTTATATAGACAGGTGTGTGTGCCTTTCCAAATCCTTCCCAATCAATTGAATTTACCACAGGTGGACTTGTGTGTTGTAGAAAGTTGTAGAAACACCTCAAGGATGATCAATGGAAACAGGATGCACCCGAACTCAATTCAGAGTCTCAATACTTATTTCGGTTTATTTTTTAATAAACATGCAAACATTTCTAAACCCGTTTTTCGCTTTGTCATTATGGGGTCTTGTGATGTCATTAAGGGGTCTTGTGATGTCATTAAGGGGTCTCGTGATGTCATTAAGGGGTCTTGTGATGTCATTAAGGGGTCTTGTGATGTCATTAAGGGGTCTTGTGATGTCATTAAGGGGTCTTGTGATGTCATTAAGGGGTCTTGTGATGTCATTAAGGGGCATTGTGATGTCATTAAGGGGTCTTGTGTGTTGATTTGAGGATAAAAAAGGCTGTAACTTAACAAAATGTGGAGAAAGAGAGAAGGGGTCTGAATACTTCCCAAATGTACTGTAGGTGTGTGTGTAGGTATACAGGTGTGTGTGTAGGTAGGTATACAGGTGTGTGTGTAGGTACCTTCCAGGCCCTTCTGGTCTATGATGGAATGGGCAGCCTTTGCTACAGCACTCTGCAGGGTCTCACTGTGTGTGTGTGTGTGTGTGTGTGTGTGTGTGTGTGTAGGTATACAGGTGTGTGTGTTGGTATACAGGTGTGTGTGTGTGTGTGTGTGGGTATACAGATGTGTGTGTGTGTGTGTGTGTGTGTGTGTGTAGGTATACAGGTGTGTGTGTGTGTGTGTGTGTGTAGGTAGGTATACAGGTGTGTGTGTGTAGGTACCTTCCAGGCCCTTCTGGTCTATGATGGTGTGGGCAGCCTTTGCTACAGCACTCTGCAGGGTCTCACTGCCCACCTGGTTTAGTCTCCTGGAGGTCAGAGCTCTCTTCTGCTTGTTGGTACCAAACGCCTCGATCAGAGAGTCCACCTGTAGGGGGGGTGGGGGGGGGGGGTTAGGTATTCATTCTTATGATTGATGTGATCAAATGCAGATTATACTGTAGCCCGCAGTGGATTTAGTAAAACAACACGTAAACCTGACAGGAAGTCTTGGGGGAAACTCTAATCCCTGGAACCAGAGACTAAGGGGAGGGGAGATGTTCAAGGCTGACGGAACTCTAGAACGTTCCGGGTTCTATTTTTTAACAGAAATGAACGGAGGTACCTTTTCCCTGTATGTTAGATCTGTGTTCTGGGACGCATCATTCTCTGTAGACGCCTCCCCTGGGAAACAGACGACATGTTAGTGAAGTCAGAGAGACGACTCCCCTGGGAAACAGACGACATGTTAGCGAAGTCAGAGAGACGACTCCCCTGGGAAACAGACGACATGTTAGTCAGAGAGACGACTCCCCTGGGAAACAGACGACATGTTAGTGAAGTCAGAGAGACGACTCCCCTGGGAAACAGACGACATGTTAGTCAGAGAGACGACTCCCCTGGGAAACAGACGACATGTTAGTCAGAGAGACGACGCTCCAGTTCAACACGGTGAGGTCGACCTACACCAGGTTGTATCGGGGGCTCCAGTTCAACACGGTGAGGTCGACCTACACCAGGTTGTATCGGGGGCTCCAGTTCAACACGGTGAGGTCGACCTACACCAGGTTGTATCGGGGGCTCCAGTTCAACACGGTGAGGTCGACCTACACCAGGTTGTATCGGGGGCTCCAGTTCAACACGGTGAGGTCGACCTACACCAGGTTGTATCGGGGGCTCCAGTTCAACACGGTGAGGTCGACCTACACCAGGTTGTATCGGGGGGCTCCAGTTCAACACGGTGAGGTCGACCTACACCAGGTTGTATCGGGGGCTCCAGTTCAACACGGTGAGGTCGACCTACACCAGGTTGTATCGGTGGGCTCCAGGTTGTATCGGGGGCTCCAACACGGTGAGGTCGACCTACACCAGGTTGTATCGGGGGCTCCAGTTCAACACGGTGAGGTCGACCTACACCAGGTTGTATCGGGGGCTCCAGTTCAACACGGTGAGGTCGACCTACACCAGGTTGTATTGTATCGGGGGGCTCCAGTTCAACACGGTGAGGTCGACCTACACCAGGTTGTATCGGGGGGCTTGGTGAGGTCGACCTACACCAGGTTGGCTCCAGTTCAACACGGTGAGGTCGACCTACACCAGGTTGTATCGGGGGCTCCAGTTCAACACGGTGAGGTCGACCTACACCAGGTTGTATCGGGGGCTCCAGTTCAACACGGTGAGGTCGACCTACACCAGGTTGTATCGGGGGCTCCAGTTCAACACGGTGAGGTCGACCTACACTAGGTTGTATCGGGGGCTCCAGTTCAACACGGTGAGGTCGACCTACACCAGGTTGTATCGGGGGCTCCAGTTCAACACGGTGAGGTCGACCTACACCAGGTTGTATCGGGGGCTCCAGTTCAACACGGTGAGGTCGACCTACACCAGGTTGTATCGGGGGCTCCAGTTCAACACGGTGAGGTCGACCTACACCAGGTTGTATCGGGGGCGAAAGTGACAAATACACATTTGATTGGGTTTGGTACAGCCATTCATCCAGCCTGTTTTTTTTTTTAAAACAGAAGAAGTTGATGACCCAATCACACATCAACCTCTATGTACTTGTGGAGATCTGATTGGTATAGGTCAGTGTTACCCAACTCCAGTACCCCCCAACAGCCCAACTCCAGTACCCCCCCCCCCCCCCATGGCCGACCCATTCTATCTTCTGAATTTAAATGATAACAAATCAAATTGGTTTCTGGTGTAGCAGGTAGACTGTCACACTGACAGGTTTTATCTGATAGGGGATGACTGTCACACTGAAGGGTTTGATCTGATAGGGGATGACTGTCACACTGAAGGGTTTTATCTGATAGGGGATGACTGTCACACTGAAGGGTGTTATCTGATAGGGGATGACTGTCACACTGAAGGGTTTTATCTGATAGGGGATGACTGTCACACTGAAGGGTGTTATCTGATAGGGTATGACTGTCACACTGACAGGTTTTATCTGATAGGGGATGACTGTCACACTGAAGGGTTTGATCTGATAGGGGATGACTGTCACACTGAAGGGTGTTATCTGATAGGGGATGACTGTCACACTGAAGGGTGTTATCTGATAGGGGATGACTGTCACACTGAAGGGTGTTATCTGATAGGGGATGACTGTCACACTGAAGGGTGTTATCTGATAGGGGATGACTGTCACACTGAAGGGTTTTATCTGATAGGGGATGACTGTCACACTGAAGGGTTTTATCTGATAGGGGATGACTGTCACACTGAAGGGTGTTATCTGATAGGGGATGACTGTCACACTGAAGGGTTTTATCTGATAGGGGATGACTGTCCCACTGAAGGGTGTTATCTGATAGGGGATGACTGTCACACTGAAGGGTGTTATCTGATAGGGGATGACTGTCACACTGAAGGGTTTTATCTGATAGGGGATGACTGTCCCACTGAAGGGTGTTATCTGATAGGGGATGACTGTCACACTGAAGGGTGTTATCTGATAGGGGATGACTGTCACACTGAAGGGTTTTATCTGATAGGGGATGACTGTCACACTGAAGGGTTTTATCTGATAGGGGATGACTGTCACACTGAAGGGTTTTATCTGATAGGGGATGACTGTCACACTGAAGGGTTTTATCTGATAGGGGATGACTGTCACACTGAAGGGTGTTATCTGATAGGGGATGACTGTCACACTGAAGGGTGTTATCTGATAGGGGATGACTGTCACACTGAAGGGTGTTATCTGATAGGGGATGACTGTCACACTGAAGGGTGTTATCTGATAGGGGATGACTGTCACACTGAAGGGTGTTATCTGATAGGGGATGACTGTCACACTGAAGGGTGTTATCTGATAGGGGATGACTGTCACACTGAAGGGTGTTATCTGATAGGGGATGACTGTCACTGGGTGTTATCTGATAGGGGATGACTGTCACACTGAAGGGTGTTATCTGATAGGGGATGACTGTCCCACTGAAGGGTGTTATCTGATAGGGGATGACTGTCCCACTGAAGGGTGTTATCTGATAGGGGATGACTGTCACACTGAAGGGTGTTATCTGATAGGGGATGACTGTCACACTGAAGGGTGTTATCTGATAGGGGATGACTGTCACACTGAAGGGTGTTATCTGATAGGGGATGACTGTCACACTGAAGGGTGTTATCTGATAGGGGATGACTGTCACACTGAAGGGTTTTATCTGATAAGGGATGACTGTCACACTGAAGGGTGTTATCTGATAAGGGATGACTGTCACACTGAAGGGTTTTATCTGATAGGGGATGACTGTCACACTGAAGGGTGTTATCTGATAGGGGATGACGTACCTGGGATGACGGGCTGCATGTTGAAGAGTTGAGCGTTGTGCACCTCCATCCTCATGGTCTCCTTGTTCAGCACCCCGACATAATACCTGAGACATAACAACACTGTCACCCTGCCACTGTTTTGGTAAACAGCTGAGAGACATAACAACACTGCCACCCTGCCACTGTTTTGGTAAACAGCTGAGAGACATAACAACACTGTCACCCTGCCACTGTTTTGGTAAACAGCTGAGAGACATAACAACAGTCACCCTGCCACTGTTTTGGTAAACAGCTGAGAGACATAATAACAACACTTCCACCCTGCCACTGTTTTGGTAAACAGCTGAGAGACATAATAACAACACTTCCACCCTGCCACTGTTTTGGTAAACAGCTGAGAGACATAATAACAACACTTCCACCCTGCCACTGTTTTGGTAAACAGCTGAGAGACATAATAACAACACTGTCACCCTGCCACTGTTTTGGTAAACAGCTGAGAGACATAATAACAACACTTCCACCCTGCCACTGTTTTGGTAAACAGCTGAGAGACATAACAACATGGTCACCCTGCCACTGTTTTGGTAAACAGCTGAGAGACATAATAACAACACTGCCACCCTGCCACTGTTTTGGTAAACAGCTGAGAGACATAACAACACTGCCACCCTGCCACTGTTTTGGTAAACTGCTGAGAGACATAACAACACTGTCACCCTGCCACTGTTTTGGTAAACAGCTGAGAGACATAACAACATGGCCACCCTGCCACTGTTTTGGTAAACAGCTGAGAGACATAACAACACTGTCACCCTGCCACTGTTTTGGTAAACAGCTGAGAGACATCACAACACTGTCACCCTGCCACTGTTTTGGTAAACAGCTGAGAGACATAACAACACTGCCACCCTGCCACTGTTTTGGTAAACAGCTGAGAGACATAACAACACTGTCACCCTGCCACTGTTTTGGTAAACAGCTGAGAGACATCACAACACTGACACCCTGCCACTGTTTTGGTAAACAGCTGAGAGACATAACAACACTGCCACCCTGCCACTGTTTTGGTAAACAGCTGAGAGACATAACAACACTGTCACCCTGCCACTGTTTTGGTAAACAGCTGAGAGACATAACAACACTGTCACCCTGCCACTGTTTTGGTAAACAGCTGAGAGACATAACAACACTGTCACCCTGCCACTGTTTTGGTAAACAGCTGAGAGACATAACAACACTGTCACCCTGCCACTGTTTTGGTAAACAGCTGAGAGACATAATAACAACACTGTCACCCTGCCACTGTTTTGGTAAACAGCTGAGAGACATAATAACAACACTGCCACCCTGCCACTGTTTTGGTAAACAGCTGAGAGACATAACAACACTGTCACCCTGCCACTGTTTTGGTAAACAGCTGAGAGACATAACAACACTGCCACCCTGCCACTGTTTTGGTAAACAGCTGAGAGACATAACAACACTGTCACCCTGCCACTGTTTTGGTAAACAGCTGAGAGACATAACAACACTGTCACCCTGCCACTGTTTTGGTAAACAGCTGAGAGACATAATAACAACACTGTCACCCTGCCACTGTTTTGGTAAACAGCTGAGAGACATAATAACAACATGGCCACCCTGCCACTGTTTTGGTAAACAGCTGAGAGACATAATAACAACACTGCCACCCTGCCACTGTTTTGGTAAACAGCTGAGAGACATAACAACAACAGAGCCACCCTGCCACTGTTTTGGTAAACAGCTGAGAGACATAACAACAACACTGCCACCCTGCCACTGTTTTGGTAAACAGCTGAGAGACATAACAACAACACTGCCACCCTGCCACTGTTTTGGTAAACAGCTGAGAGACATAATAACAACACTGTCACCCTGCCACTGTTTTGGTAAACAGCTGAGAGACATAATAACAACACTGCCACCCTGCCACTGTTTTGGTAAACAGCTGAGAGACATAACAACACTGCCACCCTGCCACTGTTTTGGTAAACAGCTGAGAGACATAACAACACTGCCACCCTGCCACTGTTTTGGTAAACAGCTGAGAGACATAACAACAACACTGCCACCCTGCCACTGTTTTGGTAAACAGCTGAGAGACATAACAACACTGCTACCCTGCCACTGTTTTGGTAAACAGCTGAGAGACATAATAACAACACTGCCACCCTGCCACTGTTTTGGTAAACAGCTGAGAGACATAACAACACTGCCAACCTGCCACTGTTTTGGTAAACAGCTGAGAGACATAACAACACTGCCACCCTGCCACTGTTTTGGTAAACAGCTGAGAGACATAACAACACTGCCACCCTGCCACTGTTTTGGTAAACAGCTGAGAGACATAACAACACTGCCACCCTGCCTCTGTTTTGGTAAACAGCTGAGAGACATAATAACAACACTGTCACCCTGCCACTGTTTTGGTAAACAGCTGAGAGACATAATAACAACACTGCCACCCTGCCACTGTTTTGGTAAACAGCTGAGAGACATAACAACACTGCCACCCTGCCACTGTTTTGGTAAACAGCTGAGAGACATAACAACACTGCCACCCTGCCACTGTTTTGGTAAACAGCTGAGAGACATAACAACACTGTCACCCTGCCACTGTTTTGGTAAACAGCTGAGAGACATAACAACACTGCCACCCTGCCACTGTTTTGGTAAACAGCTGAGAGACATAACAACAACACTGTCACCCTGCCACTGTTTTGGTAAACAGCTGAGAGACATAACAACACTGCCACCCTGCCACTGTTTTGGTAAACAGCTGAGAGACATAACAACATGGTTTTGATGTTTTTTGTGTGTGTTTTTTACCTGCTGAAATAAAAACTTACTTGCAAAGGTTGTTGCATTTTAAGGATCCCGTTCCAAAGTTATTACCAACATAGGAGAGTCTGTCTGATTCTGCAACCTAAACACAGGAAGAAGACCGTGTCAGAGAGAAGCAGCCTTAAAAACACAGGAAGAAGACCATGTCAGAGAGAAGTAGCCTTAAAACACAGGAAGTAGCCTTAACAACACAGGAAGAAGACTGTGTCAGAGAGAAGCAGCCTTAAAAACACACAGGAAGGAGACCGTGTCAGAGAGAAGTAACCTTAAAAACACAGGAAGTAGCCTTAAAAACACACAGGAAGAAGAGCGTGTCAGAGAGAAGTAGCTTTAAAAACACAGGAAGTAGCCTTAAAAACACACAGGAAGAAGAGCGTGTCAGAGAGAAGTAGCTTTAAAAACACAGGAAGAAGCCTTAAAAACACACAGGAAAAAGACCGTGTCAGAGAGAAGTAGCTTTAAAAACACACAGGAAGGAGAACGTGTCAGAGAGAAGTAGCCTTAAAAACATAGGAAGAAGACCGTGTCAGAGAGAAGTAGCCTTAAAAACATAGGAAGAAGACCGTGTCAGAGAGAAGTAGCCTTAAAAACACAGGAAGAAGACCGTGTCAGAGAGAAGTAGCTTTAAAAACACAGGAAGTAGCCTTAAAAACACAGGAAGAAGACTGTGTCAGAGAGAAGAAGGAATGTTGTTTTACCAAAAATGTCTAATATTTATAAACTCAATATTTATAATTTTACTTATTTATTTATCATATTTATCAACTCTGTGTTTTGCTCCTGGGTACAGATCCAAAACGGATCCCAGATCAGCGCTCTAGAGGCAACGTCACC
Source organism: Oncorhynchus clarkii lewisi (assembly GCF_045791955.1). Lineage (NCBI taxonomy): Eukaryota > Metazoa > Chordata > Actinopteri > Salmoniformes > Salmonidae > Oncorhynchus > Oncorhynchus clarkii. The sequence continues at coordinate 100,315 of NW_027258104.1, read as the reverse complement.
CTACACCAGGCGTAGTGATCTCACCAGCATGCGTCGGTTCTTCTTCCTAGGGTTGGTCTCGTCCACGTTCTTATAGAAGCTGAAGTCCAGCTGCTGTGTGTTCCTCAGGGCGCCGTTAGAGAACTGAACTGTTGAGGAGAAAGAGGGGGATTGAGGATTGACATGAATGCGTATGTGTGTGAGGATGCTGTTTATCGACCACAGCTCTGCCTTCAATACCATAGTGCCCTCTATGCTCACCACAAAGCTCAGAGACATAAAAAAAATAAAATGGTATGCATTAGTTAATTTGACTCTTGGGAAGTAGATAAAGGACTTCAATGACAAAATCCCGAAGTTACAATACATTTAACGTCACTGCGTTAACATGAGCGCACCCACGTGTACTACGGAACAGGGTGGATTTACGTGTTGTCAATTCTTGGAGACGCTTAAAATTGCAATCTTGTATTTTCAATGAATAATTCGTCTGTAACATAAATAGTCATATTTACCAATAGTCGCTTTATCGTCTTCTCTCTCCTCTTCACAGCAAACCAATGTGCAGTTGGCATCCATGTTTGTTGTCAGTTAAGCGGATCTTAAAAAAACAAAACGGAAATATATTCACCCTCCACACACACACACACACACACACACACAAAACAACAGCGACACCCGATGGCGAGGAGTGGTAGTGCAACTCGTTAACACGGTGCGCTGATAGGAGTGTAGCGCCACCTACAGAGTCTGGTAGGAGGGGAAATACATCAACCATCAACCTCCAGCCCCCTCCCTGAGAAGACCCTGCTTTGGGGGGTAAACAAAACCTACATTTAGATGATTTCAAAGTAACTAAATGGAGTCGTAGCTATTTAGCTGTGTTGTTGTCTGTGTCCTTTTTGGAGGGGGGGAGAGAGGAAAAACATCAACCATCTAGCTCCAGCCACCGCACCCCCTCCCTGAGAAGACCCTCTTTGGGTTAAAAACTAAATTTAGATTGGTTCAAAGTAACAACATGGAGTCATAGCTATTTAGCTGTGTTGTCTGTGTCCTTTTTTGGAGGGGGTTTTAACCTAGTCGGACAACATATCGACTATGTGACTGTGAGCACCCGGAGAAGCGTTATAGCGGTCCATGAAGAGCCGTCTAGCCGTCGGTAGTCCTCCTTCTGTCCGGTCGAGTGGACTTGATGAACCCCGTCCGTCCACCCTGACCCGTGGAGTAGCACCGACAACACAAACAAGGTAACCGGCGGCTAACATTAGCAAGCTAGCTTAGACTGTTTATTTGTATTAGATCATCATGTTTATTGTTTTATTTATGTTATATCAATGTTGCATTTTTTTTGCTTTGCTGCTTTCTAGGGGATGAAACTTGACAGCTGTTAATAATAACGTTAAGCAAATCTATCTAGGTAGTTAGTATTAGCTAATAATAATAGGTAGTTAGCATTAGCTAATAATAATAGGTAGTTAGTATTAGCTAATAATAATAGGTAGTTAGCATTAGCCATTAGCCATTGTAGCCGTACACCTAAGCGAGCAAACATAATAATTATACTTCGATGAGCTGATGTTGTTCTCCTTGATTGTTATTATAGACAAAACAAAAAATGTTGGCTAATGTTGCTAGCTAAGCTACCTCACCGCAAATCGCTGTTACACTGTTATTTCTTTTAACACAGCCTTTCTCAAAAGTTAGCAAGTAGCTAACTAGCTAGATAAGTGGATAGATATCCAGTTGCTGACATGCTAGTTAGCTTAGCTTGGCTTAGCTTAGCAATGATGGTATTCACCAGACTGGGGAGGGGGAGAGTCTCTCTGATCGGCTTGGCTAACAGATATCACTAGTTATTTAGTTAGCTGAGAGCTGTCTAGACGTCAACAAACTGTACAGTTTCCTTGCTTGTACTTTGACTAATGTTTTCGCATAGACATACATTACACACATTTTTAACATATTCTCTTCAATATCGTTACTAGTTCCCCACTTTCACTTTCCCGTGAAATAGCCTATGCAATAACTTCAACAAGGCATCTATTATCTATTTGTTAATATATTCAACTAATTAATTGTGATAGCTAGTGTAGCTACTGGCCTTCTACAGCATGTCATATTCAAAGCATTGACCATAGTCTACTATAATGTCCCCTCCACTGACAGTCAATTTAAAGCGAACTTTTTAATCAATCAAAGGTTTTGTCAGGAGGATTACCTCAAGAGGACTTAATTTTCCTGACATTTATTACACAACAGATTTTTTTTACAATCCTGTTTCCTCCCCTCCTTTCTTCCTCCCCCTTTCCTCCTCCCCCCCTCCCTCCCTTCCTCTCCCCTTCTCCCCCCCTTCTCCCCCTCCTTCTCCCCCCATCCCTTCCTCTCCCCCCCTCCCTTCCTCTCCCCTTCTCCCCCTCCTACTCCCCCCTCCCTTCCTCTCCCCCCCATTCTCCCCCCCATCCCTTCCTCTCCCCTTCTGCCCCTCCTTCTCCCCCTCCTTCTCCCCCCCATCCCTTCCTCTCCCCTTCCCCCCCTCCTTCCCCCCCCTCCTTCCCCCCCTCCTTCTCCCCCTCCTTCTCCCCCCCATCCCTTCCTCTCCCTTCCTCTCCCTCCTTCCCTTCCTCCCCTCTCCCCTTCTCCCCCTCCTTCTCCCCCCATCCCTTCCTCTCCCTCCTTCCCTTCCTCCCCTCCCTCTCCTCTCCTCCTTCTCCCCCCCATCCCTTCCTCTCCCTCCTTCCCTTCCTCCCCTCCCTCTCCCTCCTTCCCTTCCTCCCCTCTCCCCTTCCTTCTCCCACCCATCCCTTCCTCTCCCTCCTTCCCTTCCTCCCCTCTCCCCTTCTCCCCCTCCTTCTCCCCCCCATCCCTTCCTCTCCCTCCTTCCCTTCCTCCCCTCCCTCTCCTCTCCTCCTTCTCCCCCCCATCCCTTCCTCTCCCTCCTCCCCTTCCTCCCCTCCCTCCCCTCTCCCCTCCTTCCCTTCCTCCTCTCCCTCCCCCCCCCTCCCCCTCCTTCTCCCCCCATCCCTTCCTCTCCCCCCCTCCCTTCCTCTCCCCTTCTCCCCCTCCTACTCCCCCCTCCCTTCCTCTCCCCCCCATTCTCCCCCCCATCCCTTCCTCTCCCCTTCTCCCCCTCCTTCTCCCCCCCATCCCTTCCTCTCCCCTTCTGCCCCTCCTTCTCCCCCTCCTTCTCCCCCCCATCCCTTCCTCTCCCCTTCCCCCCCTCCTTCCCCCCCTCCTTCTCCCCCTCCTTCCCCCCCTCCTTCTCCCCCTCCTTCTCCCCCCCATCCCTTCCTCTCCCTTCCTCTCCCTCCTTCCCTTCCTCCCCTCTCCCCTTCTCCCCCTCCTTCTCCCCCCATCCCTTCCTCTCCCTCCTTCCCTTCCTCCCCTCCCTCTCCTCTCCTCCTTCTCCCCCCCATCCCTTCCTCTCCCTCCTTCCCTTCCTCCCCTCCCTCTCCCTCCTTCCCTTCCTCCCCTCTCCCCTTCCTTCTCCCACCCATCCCTTCCTCTCCCTCCTTCCCTTCCTCCCCTCTCCCCTTCTCCCCCTCCTTCTCCCCCCCATCCCTTCCTCTCCCTCCTTCCCTTCCTCCCCTCCCTCTCCTCTCCTCCTTCTCCCCCCCATCCCTTCCTCTCCCTCCTCCCCTTCCTCCCCTCCCTCCCCTCTCCCCTCCTTCCCTTCCTCCTCTCCCTCCCCCCCCCCCCCCCCCTTCTCCCCTGCAGGTCATGGACTTCCCGGGCCACTTCAACCAGGTAAAATGGAAACAACTTTATGATTTCTGTCAGTAAATGAAAAAGAAAACGCTCTAACAATAAAGTGTTTTCATAATAATATAATATAATATATGCCATTTGGCAGACGCCCTTATCTGAAGCGACTTACAGTCTTTCACATGTACGCGTGGCCTCAGCGGGAATCGAACCCACGAGCCGTGCTCTAGCTAGCGACTGAGCCACGCGTGATTCATGTTGTTATTGTAGGTCTTCCAGCAGCTGAACTACCAGCGTGTCCACAGCCAGCTGTGTGACTGTGTCATTGTGGTGGGCAGCCGCCATTTTAAGGCCCACCGCTCGGTGCTGGCGGCTTGCAGCACTCACTTCAGAGCCCTGTTCACCGTCGCCCAGGGAGACGCCAGCATGAACATGATACAACTGGACAGCGAGGTGAGGATGATGACGGTGGTGATGATTAAGATGAGGATGATGAGTCTATTACGGGTGATGAGGATGATGAGTTTATAACAGGGGTGATGAGGATGATGCGTCTAACGGGTGATGAGGATGATGAGTTTATTACAGGTGTGATGAGGATGATGAGTAACCGTTGATGAAGATGATGAGTCTATAACAGGGGTGATGAGGATGATGCGTCTATAACGGGTGATGAGGATGATGAGTCTATAATGGGTGATGAGGATGATGAGTCTATAACAGGGGTGATGAGGATGATGAGTCTGTAACAGGGGTGATGAGGATGATGCGTCTATAACAGGGGTGATGAGGATGATGAGTCTACAACAGGGGTGATGATGTGTGTGTTACTGCAGGTGGTGGTGATGAGAATGATGATGATGTGTTACTGCAGGTGGTGATGAGGATGATGATGATGTGTTACTGCAGGTGGTGGTGATGAGAATGATGATGATGTGTTACTGCAGGTGGTGATGAGGATGATGATGATGTGTTACTGCAGGTGGTGGTGATGAGGATGATGATGATGTGTTACTGCAGGTGGTGGTGATGAGGATGATGATGATGTGGTGGTGATGAGGATGATGATGATGTGTTACTGCAGGTGGTGGTGATGAGGATGATGATGATGTGTTACTGCAGGTGGTGATGAGGATGATGATGATGTGTTACTGCAGGTGGTGGTGATGAGGATGATGATGATGTGGTGGTGATGAGGATGATGATGATGTGTTACTGCAGGTGGTGATGAGGATGATGATGATGTGTTACTGCAGGTGGTGGTGATGAGGATGATGATGATGTGTTACTGCAGGTGGTGGTGGTGATGATGATGATGATGTGTTACTGCAGGTGGTGATGATGATGATGATGATGATGATGATGATGTGTTACTGCAGGTGGTGACAGCGGAGGCGTTTGCCGCCCTGGTGGACATGATGTACACCTCCACCCTGATGCTAGGAGAGAGCAACGTGATGGACGTGCTGCTAGCTGCCTCTCACCTCCACCTGAACGCCGTAGTCAAGGCCTGTAAGCACTACCTGACCACCCGCACCATGCCCATGTCCCCGCCGGCAGACCCCCGGGCCACACAACACCGCCAACACACCCACGAGGAACAGCAGAGACTCAGGCAGCAGCAGCAGGCAGCCGCCAACGCTAACCTAGCCGCTAACGCTAACCAAGAGGCTAACGCTAACCTAGCGGCTAACGCTGCTACGTCCAGGCTCCAGCGGTCGTTCCTGCTGCAGCAGCTGGGTCTAAGCCTGGTGAGCTCTGCCCTGGGCGGGGTGGAGGAGGATGGGCTAAGGGGTGGTAGCGATGGTGTTAGCATTAGTGGTGTAGTGGAGCACAAAGCTTCCTTCCCCATTCGACGCTGCCACAAGAGAAAGCCCTCCCTGAGCTTTAGCCTATCTGAGGACAGGCCCAGGCAGAGGCCCCGCCCCTCCGGAACCCACGGGGATGAAGAAGTGGGACTACTCTCCCCCGACTCCCACAAGACGGGGGAGGAGGCCAGACTGGACGCGGCGATCACCGGCCTAGTAGGGGGCGTGACCCAGGATGACTCCCAGATGCCCAGCCAATCGGACGGCGGACGCTGCGAAGGGGAGGAGCAAGGGATGGCGGAGGAGGGGGGTGTGGGGAAGGAGTCCCTGGATGGGGGGAGTCACCATGGTGATGGGGTGGAGGTGAAGATAACGGAGGAAGAGGAGGAGGAGGAGGAAGTACGGGAGCAACAGGGACAGGTAATGACATTTTAACAGGAAATACTTCATCTGCATCCCAAATATCCCCTTATTCCCTCTATAGTGGACTACTGTTGACCAGGTCCCATAATGCACTACTGTTGACCAGGTCCCATAGTGCACTACTGTTGACCAGGTCCCATAATGCACTACTGTTGACCAGGACCCATAGTGCTCTACTGTTGACCAGGACCCATAGTAGATGACTGTTGACCAGGACCCATAGTGCTATACTGTTGACCAGGACCCATAATGCACTACTGTTGACCAGGACCCATAATGCACTACTGTTGACCAGGTCCCATAGTGCACTACTGTTGACCAGGACCCATAGTGCACTACTGTTGACCAGGACCCATAGTGGTCTACTGTTGACCAGAACCCATAGTGCACTACTGTTGACCAGAACCCATAGTGCACTACTGTTGACCAGGACCCATAGTGCACTACTGTTGACCAGGACCCATAGTGCACTACTCTCTTCTCCTCCACTCCTCCTCTCTTCTCTCTTCTCCTTCTCTCTCCTATCTTGTCCTCCTCCTCTCCCATCCTCTCTCCTTTCCTCACTCCTCCTGTCCTCCTCTTCTCTCTCCTCCTTTCCTATCTTCTCCTCCTCTCCTCTCTCTCCTCATCTCCTCCTGTCCTACTCTCCTCTTCTCTCTCCTCCTCTCCTCTATTCTCCTCCACTCCTCTCATCTCCTCCTCTCCTGTCCTTCTCTCTCCTCTCCTGTCCTCTCCCCTCCTCTCCTCCTCCTCTCTCTCCTCATCTCCTCTTCTCTCTCCTATCGTCTCCTCCTTTCCTCTCTCCTCATCTCCTCCTGTATCTTCTTCTCTCTCCTCCCCTCCTCTCTCCTCATCTCCTTCTCTCCTCTCCTCCAGGTGGTGGTCAAGTGTGAGCCTCTGAGCTCCCCAGAGCCAGCTGATGACATCACCATCCAGGGTAGCGACCAGCTGGGACCTGGAAGAGGAAGAGGAGGAGGGGAGGAGAAGGTAGAACTGAGCCCACAGAGCAGCGACCGTAGTCTCTCCTCCTCTGACCAACAGCTTCTCCAACCCGGTTCCCAGGTCCTGCTCAAAGGAGGTCTTGGTAGTGGGATTGCCGGTGGTTTTGGCTGTAGTAACCATCTTGATGGGAAGTCTGGTTTTAGGATTTCTAGCTTCCTCGGCGCCAAGGTCTTCGGAAGCGGGGGGTCGGGGGTTGATGCCGGGGACGACGACCTCCTCAACACGACGACCGGCGAGGCGATGGCAGCGACACATGGCTTCCTGCTGAGCCCGGAACACTCTGGAACCAATAACTCCGCCTCGATGCTCCGTCCCGGGTCGGCCAACCACCTGCACCTGCTGGCTGGTGACGGTCTCGGGGGATTCTCTACAGACGCCGATTCGCTCTTCCTGCGTCCCCTGCATGACGGACTGGGAAACCCCAGAGGAGGAGGAGGGTTCCCAGATCCTTTTTCTCTGGATTTCCAGCGCTCCAGCCTGGGTCTGCACTCCCTGGCCCGCGCCTCTCGAGGGAGCTCCCTGGGTTACCCTGGATACCGACGCATCGCACCTAAAAACGACAACGTGGGCGGAGGAGGAGGAGGAGGAGAAACGGGGGTCGTTCTCCAAGACGCCCTGTCTTCCTCCAGTCTGGGGGAAGGGGGACCCTTGCTTCTGAACGGTTCGGGAGGTTACGAGTCAGGCCCACCCACCTCGTCCTCGTCCGCCCCACACCCTCGCCCCCAGCTGACCCGTGCCTCTGCCGACGTCCTCTCCAAGTGTAAGAAGGCCCTGTCCGAACACAACGTGCTGGTGGTGGAAGGAGCCAGGAAGTACGCCTGTCGAATCTGCTGTAAGACTTTCCTCACTCTGACCGACTGTAAGAAACACATCAGGGTCCACACCGGGGAGAAACCGTACGCCTGCCTCAAGTGCGGCAAACGCTTCAGCCAGTCGTCTCACCTGTACAAACACTCCAAGACGACGTGTTTACGTTGGCAGAACAGCAACATGGCCGACGCACTGATGTAGACGATGCTTCGGAGGGGAGGGGGGGGGGGGGCAGAACAGCAACATGGCCGACGCACTGATGTAGATGCTTCGGGGGGGGGGGGGGGGGGGGGAGGGCAGAACAGCAACATGGCCGACGCACTGATGTAGATGCTTCGGGGGGGGGGGGCAGAACAGCAACATGGCCGACGCACTGATGTAGGCGCTTCGGTAGGTGATAGATGTGATCACTGTCGGAGGGGGGGGGGCAGAACAGCAACATGGCCGACGCACTGATGTAAATGCTTCGGTAGGTGATAGATGTGATCACTGTAGGAGGGGTGGTTGAACGGTATCCAGATTGTAATACCTTTATATCATCGTTGTGCCATACCGGAGCTATACAGTATTACCGGGCATTGCAAATTAATGGAGAATACAACTTTTTTTATTTTTTTTTAATAGCCAAATTAGCGGTATGCTAACACTATGGGGATTCCCATAGTGGATGCTAGCTAAATGCTAACGAGTCCAGCGTTTCAGCCTGCACAAACACTCCCACCTGCCTACGCTGGCAGAACGGCAGCATGCCTTACGACCTGTCTGTAGGCTGGCCTGGTAGGTAGGGGTTGAGTTGGATTGGGAAATTCCTGGGAAAATGTACTTTTTTGAGACCAGTGGGAGGCCTAGAAAAAAACCGACATGTTCGTGAAAGTCTCTCACCTCTCCACGGATTAGTGTCTCTAAGCCAAACTGTTGGGACGCTACAGACAGAAGTTGGCAGATCTGCTTTTGCCCGACTTCAGACGGGGGGGAGGGGAGGGTCCCAAGACGCTTGTTGGGCCCAAGACGCTTGTTGGGCCCAAGACGCTTGTTGGTCCCAAGACGCCTGTTGGTCCCAAGACGCCTGTTGGGCCCAAGACGCTTGTTGGTCCCAAGACGCCTGTTGGTCCCAAGACGCCTGTTGGGCCCAAGACGCTTGTTGGTCCCAAGACGCTTGTTGGTCCCAAGACGCTTGTTGGTCCCAAGACGCTTGTTGGGCCCAAGACGCTTGTTGGTCCCAAGACGCTTGTTGGGCCCAAGACGCTTGTTGGTCCCAAGACGCTTGTTGGTCCCAAGACGCCTGTTGGGCCCAAGACGCCTGTTGGTCCCAAGACGCCTGTTGGTCCCAAGACGCCTGTTGGGCCCAAGACGCCTGTTGGGCCCAAGACGCCTGTTGGTCCCAAGACGCTTGTTGGTCCCAAGACGCTTGTTGGTCCCAAGACGCTTGTTGGGCCCAAGACGCTTGTTGGTCCCAAGACGCTTGTTGGGCCCAAGACGCTTGCTGGGCCCAAGACGCTTGTTGGGCCCAAGACGCTTGTTGGGCCCAAGACGCTTGTTGGGCCCAAGACGCCTGTTGGGCCCAAGACGCCTGTTGGTCCCAAGACGCCTGTTGGGCCCAAGACGCCTGTTGGTCCCAAGACGCCTGTTGGTCCCAAGACGCCTGTTGGTCCCAAGACGCCTGTTGGGCCCAAGACGCCTGTTGGGCCCAAGACGCCTGTTGGTCCCAAGACGCCTGTTGGTCCCAAGACGCCTGTTGGTCCCAAGACGCCTGTTGGGCCCAAGACGCTTGCTGGGCCCAAGACGCTTGCTGGGCCCAAGACGCTTGTTGGGCCCAAGACGCTTGTTGGGCCCAAGACGCTTGTTGGTCCCAAGACGCCTGTTGGTCCCAAGACGCCTGTTGGTCCCAAGATGCCCGTTGGTCCCAAACCGTTCGGGGAAACAAACAAGCTGCTCGATCTCTTTCACTGCAGATGCAGAAGTGTGACATCGGAGGATGCTGTGGACTGATACAAAACAACAGATGTCTCAAGCTTATAAACGGACAGATTTGTATGAGGATTTTTTATTATTATTATTATGCTAATTAGATCTAAGGGTTAATAGCCTCAATGCTAGAAACAAACACTTACAGTAGCGTGTAGAAACTATGGGTGATCCCAGCGGGAATCCAACCCCGCAACCCTGGTGTTACAAGTGCCATGTTCTACCAACTGAGCCAAACAGAACAATTTGATAGGGGCGATCGCTTTAGAAAATGGAGTCTCTTTTTTTAGGAGGGGTGGACTCCCAATTTCCTCATGGAACCCTGTTGTGTTCCTGTTGTGAACCATGTTCGGATCGTTTCTGAAACAGGACTTCAGATTCAGAACGGTCCTGAAGCTGAAACCTGGCTAGGGATATTCAGAACGGTCCTGAAGCTGAAACCTGGCTAGAGAGATTCAGACCTGTCCTGGAGCTGAAACCTGGCTAGAGAGATTCAGAATGGTCCTGAAGCTGAAACCTGGCTAGAGAGATTCAGAACAGTCCCGAAGCTGAAACCTAGCTAGAGAGATTCAGAATGGTCCTGAAGCTGAAACCTGGCTAGAGAGATTCAGAACGGTCCTGAAGCTGAAGCCTGGCTAGAGAGATTCAGAACTGTCCTGAAGCTGAAGCCTGGCTAGGGGAATTGTGCAACACTAAACCTGGAGATTGGCTTGGAGAGGAGAACAGGGATGTAAGTGAGAGAGGGTGGACTAGCCTCCACTCTTAGCCTTACAAACAGATCTGGGACCAGGCTAAGAGGGGGACCACTTCCTGTTATGGTCCTTTACAAACAGATCTGGGACCAGGCTAAGAGTGGGCCACTTCCTGTTATGGTTCTTTACAAACAGATCTGGGACCAGGCTTAGAGTGGGCCACTTCCTGTTATGGTTCTTTACAAACAGATCTGGGATCATTTTTTATATGGAGTTGCCTTTTTGTTGGTGCACCTTTTTGAATGAAACACCCTATTCCCTATATAGTGCACTACTCTTAACCAGGGCCCATGGGGTAGTAGTTCACTATATACAGGGCATTTGGAAAGTATTCAGACCCCTTGACATTTTACACACTTTGTTTCATTACAGCCATATTCGAATATGGATTAAATAAAAAAAAAAATCCTCATCAATCTACACACAATACCCCATAGTGACATCACAATATCCCATAGTGACATCACAATACCCCATAGTGACATCACAATACCCCATAGTGACATCACAATACCCCATAGTGACATCACAATACCCCATAGTGACATCACAATACCCCATAATAACATCACAATACCCCATAGTGACATCACAATACCCCATAGTGACATCACAATACCCCATAGTGACATCACAATATCCCATAGTGACATCACAATACCCCATAGTGACATCACAGTACCCCATAGTGACATCACAATACCCCATAGTGACATCACAATACCCTACAGTGACGAAGCAAAAACAGGTTTTTAGAAATGTTAGCAAATGTGTTCAAAATAAAAAACATAAATACCTTATTTACATAATTATTCAGACCCTTTGCTATGAGACTCTAAATTGAGCTCAGGTGAATCCTATTTCCATTGATCATCCTTGAGATGTTTCTACAACTTGATTAGAGTCCACCTGTGGTAAATTCAATTGAATGGACATGATTTGGAAAGGCACACACCTGTCTATATAAGGTCCCACAGTTGACAGAGCAAAAACCAAGCCACGAGGTCAAAGGAATTAAAGGCACTTAAAGGGACTCTCAGACCATGAGAAACAAGATTATCTGGTCTGATGAAAGAAAGATTGAACTCTTTGGCCTGAATGCCAAGCGTCACGTCTGGAGGAAACCTGGCACCATCCCTACGGTGAAGCATGGTGGTGGCAGCATCATGCTGTGGGGATGTTTTTCAGCGGCAGGGACTGGGAGACTAGTCAGGATCAAGGACAAAGATGAACGGAGCAAAGTACAGAGATCCTTGATGAAAACCTGCTACGGAGCGCTCAGGACCTCAGACTGGGGTGAAGGTTCACCTTCCAACAGGACAACGACCCTAAGCACACAGCCAAGACAACGCAGGAGTGGCTTCGGGACAAGTCTCTGAATGTCTGAGAGGCCCAGCCAGAGCCTGGACTTGAACCCGATCGAACATCTCTGGAGAGACCTGAAAATAGCTGTGTAGCGACGCTCCCCATCCAACCTGGCAGAGCTTGAGAGGATCTGCAGAGAAGAATGGGAGAAACTCACCAAATACAGGTGTGCCGAACATGTAGCGTCATACCCAGGAAGGCTGTAAATGTGATATTTCAGTAGTTTTATTTTCATTGCCAAAATGTCTTAAACCTGTTCACGCTTTGTCATTATGGGGTGTTGTGATGACATTATGGGGTACTGTGATGTCATTATGGGGTGTTGTGATGTCATTATGGGGTATTGTGATGTCATTATGGGGTGTTGTGATGTCATTATGGGGTGTTGTGATGTCGTTATGGGGTGTTGTGATGTCATTATGGGTTGTTGTGATGTCATTATGGGGTATTGTGATGTCATTATGGGGTGTTGTGATGTCATTATAGGGTGTTGTGATGTCATTATGGGGTGTTGTGATGTCATTATGGGGTATTGTGATGTCATTATGGGGTGTTGTGATGTCATTATGAGGTATTGTGATGTCATTATGGGGTGTTGTGATGTCATTATGAGGTATTGTGATGTCATTATGGGGTGTTGTGATGTCATTATGGGGTATTGTGATGTCATTATGGGGTATTGTGATGTCATTATGGGGTGTTGTGATGTCATTATGGGGTGTTGTGATGTCATTATAGGGTGTTGTGATGTCATTATGGGGTGTTGTGATGTCATTATGGGGTATTGTGATGTCATAATGGGGTATTGTGTGTAGATTGATGAGAGGGAAAAAAAACAATTGAATCCATGTTAGAACAAGGCTGTAACGTAACAAAATGTGTAAAAAGTCCAGGGGTCTGAGTACTTTGCGAAGGTGCTGTAGGTTTATAGGGTGGACCTTTATCCCGTCTCCTCACGGGACAATACATTAGAAATGTACATATTTCACATTTACGTGGCTTTTAACACTTTCCTCTGCAAGGGGACATCAAATGAAACCGTTGCCTTTTTATATAACTAGAGCCTGGCGTGTCTCCTGGTCAGGTCACATGATCAGGGATAACTCTGGGGGCCCCCAGTTAACTATAACATAGTGTTGTTAGTGACTAGATGTCGTGGAACAGTTTGGTACGGTATCTGTGCTTCTTTAAATGTCTTTTTTTTTTTTTAAATCGATATATCTAACACTTAGTCTTTAGACAATAGTTAATTTATTTTTTAAATGACCTTAACGCCTTTAAAAAAAAAAAAAAAAAAAGAGCTTTGACTGCTAATAAGAAGGTTGGACTGCAGTGCTTCTGTGTTTCCATGGCGACGTGTTGGCCCAGTGTCTTGTTGCCGTAACGTTACTGTACTGAGTTGTGTTGTAGTTGACTGACTGACTGACTGACTGACTGACTGACTGACTGACTGACTGACTGACTGACTGACTGGTCAGAGAACAACCTGGCTGTTTGAGACTTGCTTAGTGTGGATGGGTTGCCAGGCAACTAGTGGGCACCTTTAGGCCGTGCGGTCTTCACACTGTTACTCAGTCTGTGATACAAAACTTTAAAAGGTTTTTTGCCCAGGAAGATCCCATGACCAGTATCTTATCTGTCTTGATGTTTCTAACAGCCGAATACCAACAGCGTTTCAGCCACATTGTAAATGCACCTTAATCGCTAACCAATTTAATGTACAACTCATACTGAGTTTATATCTAATTCAAGTGATCACTGAAGTAAAAAAAATAATTTAAGCTCTTTTTTCAATCAGGCATAAACCTTAGGTACCCCCTGAAGGACATGAGGACCCTTGTTTAAACAGATCCAAAATGGCTGCCATCTCTCACTGTAGCCCAGTTTCCCTGGTGATGTCTTCTGTGGCTGTTGTCTAAGTGAAACTGTTTATTAAATATATATATATATATATAGGTGAATGTTTTAAAGTGCACATACTGGTCATATTTATACAACAACAGCCCCTACAACAAACTATAACCAAAAATAATTCAACAGATAAACAAAATGTTGTTCATGTAATAATATAATTTGATGAAGGACAGTTACTGCCTTACTACACTCCTCTCTGGCTTAACAAGCTGGGCTTTTATCCTAATGCCAACAGGGTTTCTGTGTTGTTTTTTTCCTACACTTCTAACTCTGTGTAACCATGTTTTGGTTCTAGCGTCTCAAATGGTGCCCTGTTCCCTGTGTAATGCACTACTTCCTATTGACACTGGTCTAAAGTAGTGCACTACTTCCTATTGACACTGGTCTAAAGTAGTGCACTACTTCTGATCAAAGCCGTTGACACTCTAGTCTATAGTAGTTCACTATATAGGGAATAGGGCTCTGGTCTATAGTAGTGTACTATATAGGGAATAGGGCTCTGGTCTATAGTAGTGTACTATATAGGGAATAGGGCTCTGGTCACTAGTAGTTCACTATATAGGGAATAGGGCTCTGGTCACCAGTAGTTCACTATATAGGGAATATGGCCCTGGTCTAAAGTAGTGCACTACATAGGGAATAGGGCTCTGGTCTATAGTAGTACCACTATATAGGGAATAGGGCTCTGGTCTATAGTAGTACCACTATATAGGGAATAGGGCCCTGGTCTATAGTAGTTCACTATATAGGGAATAGGGCTCTGGTCTAAAGTAGTGCACTATATAGGGAATAGGGTCCTGGTCTAAAGTAGTGCACTATATAGGGAACAGGGCTCTGGTCTATAGTAGTGTACTATATAGGGAATAGGGTGCCATAGGGCTCTGGTCTATAGTAGTGTACTATATAGGGAATAGGGTGCCATAGGGCTCTGGTCTAAAGTAGTGCACTACATAGGGAATAGGGCTCTGGTCTATAGTAGTGCACTATATAGGGAATAGGGCTCTGGTCTATAGTAGTACCACTATATAGGGAATAGGGCTCTGGTCACTAGTAGTTCACTATATAGGGAATAGGGCTCTGGTCTATAGTAGTGTACTATATAGGGAATAGGGCTCTGGTCTATAGTAGTTCCACTATATAGGGAATAGGGCTCTGGTCAAAAGTAGTACCACTATATAGGGAATAGGGCTCTGGTCTATAGTAGTACCACTATATAGGGAATAGGGCCCTGGTCTATAGTAGTACCACTATATAGGGAATAGGGCTCTGGTCTATAGTAGTGTACTATATAGGGAATATGGCTCTGGTCTATAGTAGTGCACTATATAGGGAATAGGGCTCTGGTCTATAGTAGTGCACTATATAGGGAATAGGGCTCTGGTCTATAGTAGTGTACTACATAGGGAATAGGGCTCTGGTCTATAGTAGTACCACTACATAGGGAATAGGGCTCTGGTCTATAGTAGTGTACTACATAGGGAATAGGGCTCTGGTCTATAGTAGTGTACTACATAGGGAATAGGGCTCTGGTCTATAGTAGTGTACTACATAGGGAATAGGGCTCTGGTCTATAGTAGTACCACTACATAGGGAATAGGGCTCTGGTCTATAGTAGTGTACTACATAGGGAACAGGGTGCCATTTGAGACGTAAACCCCAAAGAGAAGCTGAAATGTAAACATGTTTTTTTTGTTTGTTTGAGGAGACACTAATAAATTCACGGAGGGACATGTCGTTCCAGGCGCAACCATCACAGACTGAATTAAAAGATGGGAGGGGGGGGGGGGGGAAGTTCCCATGTTTATTGTTGTCCTTCGTCATTATTATTATCATTATTATATTATGGTATTTAAAATGATGGATGACACCAGCACCATTATTCTCTATTAATCTACTCGTCTCATGACCAGAGTCGACTATATCATTTACAGTTCTGGTAAGAGCTCTTCAATCGTTGGTTCTTCTCTGGTGTTTTCCCGAAAGCAGGTGATTGGTTCTTCTCTGGTGTTTCTGAAAGCAGGTGATTGGTTCTTCTCTGGTGTTTTCCCGAAAGCAGGTGATTGGTTCTTCTCTGGTGTTTTCCGAAAGCAGGTGATTGGTTCTTCTCTGGTGTTTTCCCGAAAGCAGGTGATTGGTTCTTCTCTGGTGTTTCTGAAAGCAGGTGATTGGTTCTTCTCTGGTGTTTTCCCGAAAGCAGGTGATTGGTTCTTCTCTGGTGTTTCTGAAAGCAGGTGATTGGTTCTTCTCTGGTGTTTTCCCGAAAGCAGGTGATTGGTTCTTCTCTGGTGTTTTCCCGAAAGCAGGTGATTGGTTCTTCTCTGGTGTTTCTGAAAGCAGGTGATTGGTTCTTCTCTGGTGTTTCTGAAAGCAGGTGATTGGTTCTTCTCTGGTGTTTCTGAAAGCAGGTGATTGGTTCTTCTCTGGTGTTTTCCCGAAAGCAGGTGATTGGTTCTTCTCTGGTGTTTTCCCGAAAGCAGGTGATTGGTTCTTCTCTGGTGTTTCTGAAAGCAGGTGATTGGTTCTTCTCTGGTGTTTCTGAAAGCAGGTGATTGGTTCTTCTCTGGTGTTTCCCGAAAGCAGGTGATTGGTTCTTCTCTGGTGTTTTCCCGAAAGCAGGTGATTGGCAGCTACAGCTTGAGCTCTTTGATCATTGGCTGTCCCTTCAGGCCCAGTAGCAGGTTGTTGGCTGCCAGAGCTGACATGGCATTACGCGTGGAGTAGGACGCACTGGCAATGTGGGGGAGAATCACTGGAGAGAGAGATGAGAGGATCACTGGAGAGAGAGATGAGAGGGAGGATCACTGGCGAGAGAGAGATGAGAGGGAGGATCACTGGCGAGAGAGAGATGAGAGGGAGGATCACTGGAGAGAGAGAGAGAGAGATGAGAGGGAGGATCACTGGAGAGAGAGATGAGAGGATCAATGGAGAGAGAGATGAGAGGGAGGATCACTGGCGAGAGAGAGATGAGAGGGAGGATCACTGGAGAGAGAGAGAGATGAGAGGGAGGATCACTGGAGAGAGAGATGAGAGGATCACTGGAGAGAGAGATGAGAGGGAGGATCACTGGCGAGAGAGAGATGAGAGGGAGGATCACTGGAGAGAGAGAGAGATGAGAGGGAGGATCACTGGAGAGAGAGATGAGAGGATCACTGGAGAGAGAGATTAGAGGGAGGATCACTGGCGAGAGAGAGATGAGAGGGAGGATCACTGGAGAGAGAGAGAGATGAGAGGATCACTGGAGAGCGAGAGATGAGAGGATCACTGGATAGAGAGAGAGATGAAAGGGAGGATCACTGGAGAGAGAGAGATGAGAGGATCACTAGAGAGACAACAGTAGTAAACAGGCAGTACAGGACTGACAACAGTAATGAACAGGCAGTACAGGACTGACAACAGTATTAAACAGGCAGTACAGGACTGACAACAGTATTAAACAGGCAGTACAGGACTGACAACAGTAATAAACAGGCAGTACAGGACTGACAACAGTAATAAACAGGCAGTACAGGACTGACAACAGTATTAAACAGGCAGTACAGGACTGACAACAGTAATAAACAGGCAGTACAGGACTGACAACAGTAATAAACAGGCAGTACAGGACTGACAACAGTAATAAATGAAACAGGCAGTACAGGACTGACAACAGTAATAAACAGGCAGTACAGGACTGACAACAGTAATAAATGAAACAAGCAGTACAGGACTGACAACAGTAATAAAAGAAACAGGCAGTACAGGACTGACAACAGTATTAAACAGGCAGTACAGGACTGACAACAGTAATAAAAGAAACAGGCAGTACAGGACTGACAACAGTATTAAACAGGCAGTACAGGACTGACAACAGTATTAAACAGGCAGTACAGGACTGACAAGAGTATTAAACAGGCAGTACAGGACTGACAACAGTAGTAAACAGGCAGTACAGGACTGACAACAGTAATAAACAGGCAGTACAGGACTGACAACAGTATTAAACAGGCAGTACAGGACTGACAACAGTAATAAACAGGCAGTACAGGACTGACAACAGTAATAAATGAAACAGGCAGCACAGGACTGACAACAGTAATAAGCAAGCAGTACAGGACTGACAACAGTATTAAACAGGCAGTACAGGACTGACAACAGTAATAAACAGGCAGTACAGGACTGACAACAGTAATAAACAGGCAGTACAGGACTGACAACAGTAGTAAACAGGCAGTACGGGACTGACAACAGTAATAAATGAAACAGGCAGTACAGGACTGACAACAGTAATAAAAGAAACAGGCAGTACAGGACTGACAACAGTATTAAACAGGCAGTACAGGACTGACAACAGTATTAAACAGGCAGTACAGGACTGACAACAGTATTAAACAGGCAGTACAGGACTGACAACAGTAATAAACAGGCAGTACAGGACTGACAACAGTAATAAACAGGCAGTACAGGACTGACAACAGTATTAAACAGGCAGTACAGGACTGACAACAGTAATGAACAGGCAGTACATGACTGACAACAGTATTAAACAGGCAGTACAGGACTGACAACAGTAATAAACAGGCAGTACAGGACTGACAACAGTAATAAACAGGCAGTACAGGACTGACAACAGTAATAAACAGGCAGTACAGGACTGACAACAGTATTAAACAGGCAGTACAGGACTGACAACAGTAATAAACAGGCAGTACAGGACTGACAACAGTAATAAACAGGCAGTACAGGACTGACAACAGTAATAAATGAAACAGGCAGTACAGGACTGACGACAGTAATAAAAAGGCAGTACAGGACTGACAACAGTAATAAACAGGCAGTACAGGACTGACAACAGTAGTAAACAGGCAGTACAGGACTGACAACAGTAATAAATAAAACAGGCAGTACAGGACTGACAACAGTAATAAAAGAAACAGGCAGTACAGGACTGACAACAGTATTAAACAGGCAGTACAGGACTGACAACAGTATTAAACAGGCAGTACAGGACTGACAAGAGTATTAAACAAGCAGTACAGGACTGACAACAGTAGTAAACAGGCAGTACAGGACTGACAACAGTAATAAACAGGCAGTACAGGACTGACAACAGTATTAAACAGGCAGTACAGGACTGACAACAGTAATAAACAGGCAGTACAGGACTGACAACAGTAATAAATGAAACAGGCAGCACAGGACTGACAACAGTAATAAGCAAGCAGTACAGGACTGACAACAGTATTAAACAGGCAGTACAGGACTGACAACAGTAATAAACAGGCAGTACAGGACTGACAACAGTAATAAACAGGCAGTACAGGACTGACAACAGTAGTAAACAGGCAGTACGGGACTGACAACAGTAATAAATGAAACAGGCAGTACAGGACTGAAAACAGTAATAAAAGAAACAGGCAGTACAGGACTGACAACAGTATTAAACAGGCAGTACAGGACTGACAACAGTAATAAACAGGCAGTACAGGACTGACAACAGTAGTAAACAGGCAGTACAGGACTGACAACAGTATTAAACAGGCAGTACAGGACTGACAACAGTAATAAATAGGCAGTACAGGACTGACAACAGTAATAAAATAAACAGGCAGTACAGGACTGACAACAGTAATAAACAGGCAGTACAGGACTGACAACAGTATTAAACAGGCAGTACAGGACTGACAACAGTAGTAAACAGGCAGTACAGGACTGACAACAGTAGTAAACAGGCAGTACAGGACTGACAACAGTAGTAAACAGGCACTACAGGACTGACAACAGTAATAAACAGGCAGTACAGGACTGACAACAGTAGTAAACAGGCAGTACAGGACTGACAACAGTAATAAACAGGCAGTACAGGACTGACAACAGTAGTAAACAGACAGTACAGGACTGACAACAGTAATAAACAGGCAGTACAGGACTGACAACAGGATTAAACAGGCAGTACAGGACTGACAACAGTAATAAACAGGTAGTACAGGACTGACAACAGTAATAAACAGGCATTACAGGACTGACAACAGTAGTAAACAGGCAGTACAGGACTGACAACAGTATTAAACAGGCAGTACAGGACTGACAACAGTAGTAAACAGGCAGTACAGGACTGACAACAGTAATAAACAGGCAGTACAGGACTGACAACAGTAATAAACAGGCAGTACAGGACTGACAACAGTAATAAACAGGCAGTACAGGACTGACAACAGTATTAAACAGGCAGTACAGGACTGACAACAGTATTAAACAGGCAGTACAGGACTGACAACAGTATTAAACAGGCAGTACAGGACTGACAACAGTAATAAACAGGCAGTACAGGACTGACAACAGTAATAAACAGGCAGTACAGGACTGACAACAGTAATAAATTAAAAAGGCAGTACAGGACTGACAACAGTATTAAACAGGCAGTACAGGACTGACAACAGTAGTAAACAGGCAGTACAGGACTGACAACAGTAATAAACAGGCAGTACAGGACTGACAACAGTATTAAACAGGCAGTACAGGACTGACAACAGTAATAAACAGGCAGTACAGGACTGACAACAGTAATAAATTAAACAGGCAGTACAGGACTGATAACAGTAATAAACAGGCATTACAGGACTGACAACAGTAGTAAACAGGCAGTACAGGACTGACAACAGTAATAAACAGGCAGTACAGGACTGACAACAGTAGTAAATGAAACAGGCAGTACAGGACTGACATCAGTAATAAACAGGCAGTACAGGACTGACAACAGTAATAAATGAAACAGGCAGTACAGGACTGACAACAGTAATAAATGAAACAGGCAGTACAGGACTGACAGCTGTAATAAACAGGCAGTACAGGACTGACAACAGTAGTAAATGAAACAGGCAGTACAGGACTGACATCAGTAATAAACAGGCAGTACAGGACTGACAACAGTAATAAATGAAACAGGCAGTACAGGACTGACAACAGTAATAAATGAAACAGGCAGTACAGGACTGACAACAGTAATAAACAGGCACTACAGGACTGACAACAGTAGTAAATGAAACAGGAAATAGCAGGGTGAACTTGGTGGAGACTCTGAACCAATCACACCCCGTGTTTATACTCACCACAGTTGTTAAGGGTGAAGAGCGGGTGGCTGGTGGGCAGGGGTTCAGGGACGGTGACGTCGAGTCCAGCTCCCGCTATCTGACCGCTGGACAGGGCTTCATACAGATCCTCCTGGTCTACCACCCCTCCTCTACCACACACAGCCATCATGTTACTGTCTACCACCCCTCCTCTACCACACACAGCCATCAACATGTTACTGTCTACCACACACAGCCATCATCATGTTACTGTCTACCACCCCTCCTCTACCACACACAGCCATCACCATGTTACTGTCTACCACACACACAGCCATCACCATGATACTGTCTACCACACACAGCATCACCATGTTACTCTCTACCACACACAGCCATCAGCATGTTACTGTCTACCACCCCTCCTCTACCACACACAGCATCACCATGTTACTGTCTACCACACACAGCCATCAGCATGTTACTGTCTACCACCCCTCCTCTACCACACACAGCATCACCATGTTACTGTCTACCACACACAGCCATCAGCATGTTACTGTCTACCACCCCACCTCTACCACACACAGCCATCATCATGTTACTGTCTACCACCCCTCCTCTACCACACACAGCCATCACCATGTTACTCTCTACCACACACAGCCATCACCATGTTACTGTCTACCACCCCTCCTCTACCACACACAGCCATCATCATGTCTACCACCCCTCCTCTACCACACACAGCCATCACCATGTTACTGTCTACCACCCCTCCTCTACCATACACAGCCATCATCATGTCTACCACCCCTCCTCTACCACACACAGCATCACCATGTTACTGTCTACCACCCCTCCTCTACCACACACAGCCATCATGTTACTGTCTACCACCCCTCCTCTACCACACACAGCCATCATCATGTTACTGTCTACCACACACACAGCCATCATGTTACTGTCTACCACACACAGCCATCATCATGTTACTGTCTACCACCCCTCCTCTACCACACACAGCCATCATGTTACTGTCTACCACACACAGCCATCACCATGTTACTGTCTACCACCCCTCCTCTACCACACACACAGCTATCATCATGTCTACCACCCCTCCTCTACCACACACACAGCTATCATCATGTCTACCACCCCTCCGCTACCACACACACAGCTATCATCATGTCTACCACCCCTCCTCTACCACACACAGCCATCATAATGTTACTGTCTACCACCCCTCCTCTACCACACACAACCATCACCATGTTACTGTCTACCACACACAGCCATCATCATGTTACTGTCTACCACACACAGCCATCATCATGTTACTGTCTACCACCCCTCCTCTACCACACACAGCCATCACCATGTTACTGTCTACCACACACAGCCATCATCATGTTACTGTCTACCACCCCTCCTCTACCACACACACAGCTATCAACATGTCTACCACCCCTCCTCTACCACACACAGCCATCATCATGTTACTGTCTACCACCCCTCCTCTACCACACACAGCCATCATCATGTTACTGTCTATCACCCCTCCTCTACCACACACAGCCATCACCATGTTACTGTCTACCACACACAGCCATCATCATGTTACTCTCTACCACCCCTCCTCTACCACACACACAGTCATCATCATGTTACTGTCTACCATCCCTCCTCTACCACACACAGGAGTTACCGTGTATTACTGTGTGTTACCGTCGGTTACCGTGTGTTACCTTGTGTTACTGTGTGTGTGTGTGTGTGTGTGTGTGTGTGTGCTTGGTCACCTGCTGGTGTTGATGAAGATGGAGGTATTCTTCATTTTGGAGAACAGGTCCTTGTTACAGATGTCTTTAGTCTCTGGTGTCAGAGCACAACACACAGTCAGGAAGTCAGACTGACTGGCCAGCTCGTCCATAGAGACTAGAGGGAGAGAGGACAACATACTGTCAGGAAGTCAGACTGGCTGGACAACTCATCCAGAGACTAGAGGGAGAGAGGACAACACACTGACAGGAAGTCAGACTGGCTGGCCAACTCATCCAGAGACTAGAGGGAGAGAGGACAACATACTGTCAGGAAGTCAGACTGACTGGCCAACTCATCCATAGAGACTAGAGGGAGAGAGGGCAACACACTGACAGGAAGTCAGACTGTCTGGCCAGCTCATCCATAGAGACTAGAGGGAGAGAGGGAGAGAGGATAACACACTGTCAGGAAGTCAGACTGACTGGCCAACTCATCCATAGAGACTAGAGGGAGAGAGGACAACATACTGTCAGGAAGTCAGACTGACTGGCCAACTCATCCATAGAGACTAGAGGGAGAGAGGACAACATACTGACAGGAAGTCAGACTGTCTGGCCAATGACCATCTATAACATTCAGCATCAAGTCTAGGAATCTCTCAACACAACACATACACAGAATGACATCAGAAATGACACACTTACCAACTGTTGTTGATTTAATATGTTTTTAAAAGTGTTTTATTTTATATATTAATATCTCAGTGGTACCATATTCCCCATTACACCATATCTCAGTGGTACCATATTCCCCATTACACCATATCTCAGTGGTACCATATTCCCCATTAAACCATATCTCAGTGGTACCATATTCCCCATCACCATATCTCAGTGGTACCATATTCCCCATTAAACCATATCTCAGTGGTACCATATTCCCCATTACACCATATCTCAGTGGTACCATATTCCCCAATAAACCATATCTCAGTGGTACCATATTCCCCATTACACCATATCTCAGTGGTACCATATTCCCCAATAAACCATATCTCAGTGGTACCATATTCCCCATTAAACCATATCTCAGTGGTACCATATTCCCCATTAACACCATATCTCAGTGGTACCATATTCCCCATTAAACCATATCTCAGTGGTACCATATTACCGATTAAACCATTTCTCAGTTGTACCATATTCCCCATTAACACCATATCTCAGTGGTACCATCTTCCCCATTAACACCATATCTCAGTTGTACCATATTCCCCATTACACCATATCTCAGTGGTACCATATTCCCCATTAAACCATATCTCAGTGGTACCATATCCCCCATTACACCATATCTCAGTGGTACCATATTCCCCATTACACCATATCTCAGTGGTACCATATTCCCCATTACACCATATCTCAGTGGTACTATATTCCCCATCTTCCCCATATCTCAGTTGTACCATATTCCCCATTAACACCATATCTCAGTGGTACCATATTCCCCATTAACACCATATCCCAGTGGTACCATATTCCCCATTAAACCATATCCCAGTTGTACCATATTCCCCATTAAACCATATCTCAGTGGTACCATATTCCCCATTACACCATATCTCAGTTGTACCATATTCCCCAATAAACCATATCTCAATGCTACCATATTCCCCATTAACACCATATCTCAGTGGTACCATCTTCCCCATTAACACCATATCTCAGTTGTACCATATTCCCCATTACACCATATCTCATTGGTACCATATTCCCCATATCTCAGTGGTACCATCTTCCCCATATCTCAGTGGTACCATCTTCCCCATATCTCAGTGGTACCATATTCCCCATTAACACCATATCTCAGTGGTACCATCTTCCCCATATCTCAGTTGTACCATATTCCCCATTACACCATATCTCAGTGGTACCATCTTCCCCATATCTCAGTGGTACCATATTCCCCATTACACCATATCTCAGTGGTACTATATTCCCCATTACACCATGTCTCAGTGGTACCATATTCCCCATTAACACCATATCTCAGTGGTACCATATTCCCCATTACACCATATCTCAGTGGTACCATATTCCCCATTACACCATATCTCAGTGGTACTATATTCCCCATTACACCATATCTCAGTGGTACCATATTCCCCATTAACACCATATCTCAGTGGTACCATCTTCCCCATATCTCAGTTGTACCATATTCCCCATTAACACCATATCTCAGTGGTACCATCTTCCCCATATCTCAGTGGTACCATATTCCCCATTACACCATATCTCAGTGGTACTATATTCCCCATTACACCATGTCTCAGTGGTACCATATTCCCCATTACACCATGTCTCAGTGGTACCATATTCCCCATTAACACCATATCTCAGTGGTACCATCTTCCCCATATCTCAGTGGTACCATATTCCCCATTAACACCATATCCCAGTGGTACCATATTCCCCATTAAACCATATCTCAGTGCTACCATATTCCCCATTAACACCATATCCCAGTGGTACCATATTCCCCATTAAACCATATCTCAGTGGTACCATATTCCCCATATCTCAGTGGTACCATCTTCCCCATATCCCAGTGGTACCATATTCCCCATTAACACCATATCTCAGTTGTACCATATTCCCCATTACACCACATCTCAGTGGTACCATATTCCCCATTACACCATATCTCAGTGGTACCATATTCCCCAAGAACACCATATCTCAGTGGTACCATATTCCCCATTACACCATATCTCAGTGGTACC
>NW_027258104.1:50000-70000 GCF_045791955.1 Oncorhynchus clarkii lewisi | reverse complement strand
ACCCAGAAGTCAATGATGAACCTCACACGACAACATTTCAGAACGTTCCGTTAGAATGAATGACAACTTGATAGGTTAGCCTCCACGAATGACTAAAGGACATTAAGTTAAATTAAAGACACGATCCAAAACCTAAAGCCTACATAACATGAAATTAAAAGCAAAAAATAATTAGATTTAAAGAATATAATTCTATTAAAAAGTAGACCTACAGAACCAGAACGGCAACAAGAGAAAAGTGTGATCTCACTCACTGTCCAGACTCGCTGAGAATCTTCAGCCCCTCCGGCGGGATCTGTCGCGTGATGTAGACCCGCGGTAGAGACGACATCTCTCTCTGCACGGCGCCCGGTAAACCCCCGGTAATACTTAATGAGTTTAACGGCACAACGGCAATCCGCTGGAGAGCCACGCGCAGAGCCACGCGACCGCACCACATCGTCGAGGAGAGGAGGTCTGGAGCTTTAGAGAGAGAAATGTAATTTCATTTAAATCTGTTAAAAACAAGGACTTCGCAACCTGAGCGCCTTTTCTGGTGTGTGTCGTATGTGTGTGTTGTTTTTGGCAGGAGTTCAGAGGGGAGGTACCGTAGGGGGTTGCCGTTCGGCCAATATGAAGGGAGGGATGGTTGACAGAGATTGCTGGCTTCACACACACACACACACACACACACACACACACACACACACACACACACACACACACACACACACACACACACACACACACACACACACACACACAGAGTTTGATCCTGTTGTACATGTAGCTATGTAAGTAACCACTAACCAGACAGTTGTGTGAAACAGGCTATGAGGCTCAGCCATGATGACCTGTGATCCACTGTTAACTAATATGGACCACATGACATGATCCAGTCAGCTCTATATAGATCTACTATCTATCTGTTATCTATTGTTACAGTCTAACTAACAACATCAGGTCTACTGTCTATCTGTTATCTATTGTTACAGTCTAACTAACAACATCAGGTCTACTGTCTATCTGTTATCTATTGTTACAGTCTAACTAACATCAGGTCTACTATCTATCTGTTATCTATTGTAATAGTCTAACTAACATCAGGTCTACTGTCTATCTGTTATCTATTGTTACAGTCTAACTAACAACATCAGGTCTACTGTCTATCTGTTATCTATTGTTACAGTATAACTAACATCAGGTCTACTATCTATCTGTTATCTATTGTTACAGTCTAACTAACAACAGGTCTACTATCTATCTGTTATCTATTGTTACAGTCTAACTAACAACATCAGGTCTACTGTCTATCTGTTATCTATTGTTACAGTCTAACTAACTAACAACATCAGGTCTACTGTCTATCTGTTATCTATTGTTACAGTCTAACTAACATCAGGTCTACTATCTATCTGTTATCTATTGTTACAGTCTAACTAACTAACAACATCAGGTCTACTGTCTATCTGTTATCTATTGTTACAGTCTAACTAACTAACAACATCAGGTCTACTGTCTATCTGTTATCTATTGTTACAGTCTAACTAACAACATCAGGTCTACTGTCTATCTGTTATCTATTGTTATAGTCTAACTAACATCAGGTCTACTGTCTATCTGTTATCTATTGTTATAGTCTAACTAACATCAGGTCTACTGTCTATCTGTTATCTATTGTTATAGTCTCACTAACATCAGGTCTACTGTCTATCTGTTATCTATTGTTATAGTCTCACTAACATCAGGTCTACTATCTATCTGTTATCTGTTGTTATAGTCTAACATCAGGTCTACTGTCTATCTGTTATCTATTGTTACAGTCTAACTAACAACATCAGGTCTACTGTCTATCTGTTATCTATTGTTATAGTCTCACTAATATCAGGTCTACTATCTATCTGTTATCTATTGTTATAGTCTAACTAACATCAGGTCTACTGTCTATCTGTTATCTATTGTTATAGTCTAACTAACATCAGGTCTACTGTCTATCTGTTATCTATTGTTACAGTCTAACTAACAACATCAGGTCTATTGTCTATCTGTTATCTATTGTTACAGTCTCCCAAAATTAGGATTAAGCCTACAGTAGGATAATTTACTAAAATTAGTGACGTCATCGTTGGGTTTTTCCTGACCATGGGACCTGACAAGGACTAACTCTAGGTTCTAAGGGTCCAAGGGCCAAGAGTACAGGACCCTTAGACCCAGACCCCCTCTCATCCTCACCCCCTCTCCCCTAACCTCCTCACCCTCTTACCCTCTCTCCACTCACCTAATCTCCCCTCACCCCCCCACCTCATCACCTCCTTCACCTCCCTCACCCCTCTTCTCCCTCACCTCTTCACCTCTTCACCCCCTCTCCTCCCTCACCCCTTCACCCCCTCTCCTCCCTCACCCCCCACCTCTTCTACCCCTCTCCTCCCTCACCCCTTCACCCCCTCACCCCTTCACCCCCTCTCCTCCCTTCACCCCCTCTCCTCCCTCACCCGTATTAGTTAGAGAGTCTGAGTTGTAAATGTTTCACTGGGCAGATGAACTTTGGCTGTTTGAACAGTGTCTCTGTTTTCTTTCAAAATGTAAAATGGTGTCTTGCAGGTTTTCAATAGGACCCATGATACTATGCACTATGATGCCTACACTTAATATGGAATCTGGTAAAATAAAAATGGCCGCAATGCCAAATACTCCCGAGAGAAAGAACAAATCACTTGTCTGGATATCCCAAAACATTTTTTTTTTCAGTTGTTTTTTTGTATCTTATTATTTCTTTAATAATCTATCAAATAAATATAATTTAAACGTGAACCTTGTCATGTGATCTGGGTAACCCGGAACAGTTTGATGTGTTATTTTTTTTAGCTGAACACAACCCTTCATTCGTAACAACAACTCAATGAACCTATCGTACACCGACAGGTAAGATATTTCGTCTCTGAATGACGATTTTTAAAGCGCATTTTTCGCAACATTCACAAATACCATTATGGACCCGTATCTGCAACCATAGGGAGATTTGTGCTTGATAAGTCATGACTTTTCAAGTCTATGGAGGGTTTTTTGCACTGACCCGGCATCGGGCAGTATCAATCAATCAATAAAATGTATTTATAAAGCCTTCAGTTTTTTTTTTTTTACATCAGCCGATGTACACAAAGTGTTTTGTACAGAAACCCAGCCGAAAACCCCCCCAAAACAGCAAGCAATGCAGATGTAGAAATCTAGCTAGTGCTAGCTAACGCCCTTCTGAGTAAGCAGTCAATGCTAAGTTAGGTTAGCCGTCGTTCCTAGCAAGATAAACACATAAGTTAGCTATTGACAAGGCTTTGAGAAGTTGTCAACCTCAAAATATGTAATATGGTACTACTACTAGTGTTACTGCTACTCTTATAACGTCCTCACGTTATTGTAGCTAGCTACTAGTAGCTAACTGCAGATTTTGGGACCAGGAAGATAGCTAGTTAGGAACCCATTAGTTAGGTAGCAAGCCCATTAGCTAGTTAGCAAGCCCATCAGCTAGTTAGCAATCCCATTAGCTAGTTAGCAAGGCCATCAGCTAGTTAGCAAGCCCATAAGATAGTTAGCAAGTTGGCAAGCCCATTAGCTAGTTAGCAAGCCCATTAGCAAGTTGGCAAGCCCATTAGCTAGTTAGCAAGCCCATTAGCTAGTTAGCCAGCCCATTAGCTAGTTAGCAATAGTGTTTATTTTGCTAGCTAACTTTACTCAGATATCAACTTCATTTGGGGTGGTGATGTAGCTAGACAGAAACTTTTCGCTCACTAAACAGAAAGCTTGATGTTGCTAGCTAAGTCGGAAAAACCCTTGTACCTTGACATTGGACAGCTGAGTATCATCATATAGTGAGTGGATTGTTCTGTAGCTATTGCTGCACATCAGGATATCCCGGGGTGACAACATCGTGTTATCAGATGTTACACAGACAAAGCTAGCGAAAATCATGTATTTGAGAATAACGTGACACAGGTATTCCTCCTCTTTTATCTCACCTGTAAGGACAGAACAGTTTCCCTTTTCAATCCTGGTCCCCAGAGACCCACCCACAGGGTGTATAGGCTTCTGTTTACAGCCCAGCACTAAACACACCTGGTAAACCAACTCAATGGATGGATAACAATCCTGGTCCCCAGAGACCCACCCACAGGGTGTATAGGCTTCTGTTTACAGCCCCCAGCACTAACACACCTGATAAACTAACTCAATGTATGGATAACAATCCTGGTCCCCAGAGACCCACCCACAGGATGTGTAGGCTTCTGTTTACAGCCCAGCACTAACACACACCTGATAAACCAACTCAATGGATGGATAACAATCCTGGTCCCCAGAGACCCACCCACAGGGTGTGTAGGCTTCTGTTTACAGCCCAGCACTAACACACCTGGTAAACCAACTCAATGGATGGATAACAATCCTGGTCCCCAGAAACCCACCCACAGGGTGTGTAGGCTTCTGTTTACAGCCCAGCACTAACACACCTGATAAACCAACTCGATGGCTGAATAAAAAGTTGGTCCATTGTATCAGGACTCTTAAGTACTGGGTTGGAATGAAAGCCTGCACATCCAGTCTATGGGTGCGTCCCAATTATATGCGTCCTTATTTGTAAAGTGTGCACTACGTCCCACAAACTCCTCTGAAATGAGTGGGTTGGTGGAGGAGAGTAGAGGTTGACCTCTAGAGGAGAGAGGGAGTCTCTTATTCCTGTCGTTTATATCCAAAGCAGTGAAGGGAATTGTACAAGTGCACATTTTGGGAGGAAGGAGAGACAATTGGGACGTAGGCCCCCCTGTGTCCTCAGGACTAAGGTGTAGAACAGTGGCGTAGACCAAGGTTTCCCAAACTGGGTCCTGGGGTCCACTCTGGGTCCACTCTGGGTCCTGGGGTTCCACTCTGGGTCCTGGGGTTCCACTCTGGGTCCTGGGGGTCCACTCTGGTTCCTGAGGCCCCACTCTGGTTCCTGAGGCCCCACTCTGCGTCCTGAGGCCCCACTCTGGGTCCTGGGTTCCAACTCTGGGTCCTTGGGTCCCCCCTGGTTGCACGTTTTTGCCCTAGCACTACACAGCTGATTTTAAATAACCAACTCCTCATCAAGCTTTGATTATTTGAATCAGTTGTGTAGTGCTGGGGGCCCGCGGGAGCCAGGACAGAGTTCATATAACCCTGACATCAGAAGGACTTCTCTCCTCCATGATCTCTCTCTCTCTCTCAATATCCAGTGCTTCTAGGACCAGTGAGTTTTCCCCTCCCGAGATGTCAGCTGACTCCATGGAGATTGATGACTCCCTGTACAGGTAAATCCCGTACTACCTATTTTAAGTATAATGACATGCCAGTAATAGTTACAACAAAACATGTTCTAGGTGCTGACTGACTCACAACAACATCATCTGATCTTCCCTGCCCCCCCCCCTCTTCCCTGCCTCCCCCTCTTCCCTGCCCCCCCCCCTTCCCTGCCCCCCCTCTTCCCTGCCTCCCTCCCCCTCTCTCCCTAATCCCTTTCCCTGCCTCCCCCTCTTCCCTGCCTCCCTCCCCCTCTTCCCTGCCTCCCTCCCCCTCTCCCCTGCCTCCCTCTCCCTGCCTCCCCCTCTTCCCTGCCTCCCTCCCCCTCTCTCCCTGCCTCCCTCTCCCTGCCTCCCCCTCTTCCCTGCCTCCCTCCCCCTCTCTCCCTAATCCCTCTCCCTGCCTCCCTCTCTCTCCTCTCCATCCTCCCTCCCTCTCTCTCCTCTCCCTAACCCCCATCCTCCCTCACCCCTTCTCCCTAACCCCCATCCTCCCTCACCCCCCCTCCCTAACACCCATCCTCCCTCCCTTTCTCCCCTCTCCCTCCCTAACCCCCATCCTCCCTCTCCCTCCCTCCCTAACCCCCCATCCTCCCTCTCCCTCCCTAACCCCCATCCTCCCTCCCTCTCTCTCCCTAACCCCCCATCCTCCCTCCCTCTCTCCCCTCTCCCTCCCTA
This sequence comes from Oncorhynchus clarkii lewisi, assembly GCF_045791955.1. NCBI lineage: Eukaryota > Metazoa > Chordata > Actinopteri > Salmoniformes > Salmonidae > Oncorhynchus > Oncorhynchus clarkii. The sequence continues at coordinate 64,040 of NW_027258104.1, read as the reverse complement.
ACCCCCATCCTCCCTCCCTCTCTCTCCCTAACCCCCCATCCTCCCTCCCTCTCTCTTCCCTCCTCCCTCCCTCCCCCCTCCCTCCTCCCCCCCCCCCTCCAGTCGTCAGAGGTATGTCCTGGGGGACAGTGCTATGCAGCAGATGGCTCAGTCGTCTGTCTTCCTCAGTGGAATGGGAGGACTGGGAGTGGAGATCGGTAGGTGGCAGACGCATCAAATAACACATAGCATTACGTGACATTACATGACATAGCATTATGTGACATTACATGACATAGCATTACATTATGTGACATTACATGACATAGCATTACATGATGTGACATTACATGACATAGCATTACATTATGTGACATTACATGACATAGCATTACATTATGTGACATTACATGACATAGCATTGCATTATGTGACATTACATGACATAGCATTACATTATGTGACATTACATTACAGCATTACATCATGTGACATTACATGACATAGCATTACATTATGTGACATTACATGACATAGCATTACATCATGTGACATTACATGACATAGCATTACATTATGTGACATTACATGACATAGCATTACATCATGTGACATTACATGACAGCATTACATCATGTGACATTACATGACATAGCATTACATTATGTGACATTACATGACATAGCATTACATCATGTGACATTACATGACATAGCATTACATTATGTGACATTACATGACATAGCATTACATTATGTGACATTACATGACATAGCATTACATTATGTGACATTACATGACATAGCATTGCATTATGTGACATTACATGACATAGCATTACATTATGTGACATTACATGACATAGCATTACATTACGTGACATTACATGACATAGCATTGCATTATGTGACATTACATGACATAGCATTACATCATGTGACATTACATGACATAGCATTACATCATGTGACATTACATGACATAGCATTACATTATGTGACATTACATGACATAGCATTGCATTATGTGACATTACATGACATAGCATTACATTATGTGACATTACATGACATAGCATTGCATTATGTGACATTACATGACATAGCATTGCATTATGTGACATTACATGACATAGCATTACATTATGTGACATTACATGACATAGCATTGCATTATGTGACATTACATGACATAGCATTACATTATGTGACATTACATTACAGCATTACATCATGTGACATTACATTACAGCATTACATCATGTGACATTACATTACAGCATTACATCATGTGACATTACATTACAGCATTACATCATGTGACATTACATTACAGCATTACATCATGTGACATTACATTACAGCATTACATCATGTGACATTACATTACAGCATTACATCATGTGACATTACATTACAGCATTACATCATGTGACATTACATTACAGCATTACATCATGTGACATTACATTACAGCATTACATCATGTGACATTACATTACATTACATTACAGCATTACATCATGTGACATTACATTACATAGCATTACATCATGTGACATGACATTACAGCATTACATCATGTGACATTACATTACAGCATTACATCATGTGACATTACATTACAGCATTACATCATGTGACATTACATTACAGCATTACATCATGTGACATTACATTACATAGCATTACATCATGTGACATTACATTACAGCATTACATCATGTGACATTACATTACAGCATTACATCATGTGACATTACATTACAGCATTACATCATGTGACATTACATTACAGCATTACATCATGTGACATTACATTACAGCATTACATCATGTGACATTACATTACAGCATTACATCATGTGACATTACATTACAGCATTACATCATGTGACATTACATTACAGCATTACATCATGTGACATTACATTACAGCATTACATCATGTGACATTACATTACAGCATTACATCATGTGACATTACATTACAGCATTACATCATGTGACATTACATGACATAGCATTACATCATGTGACATTACATGACATAGCATTACATTATGTGACATTACATTACAGCATTGCATCATGTGACATTACATTACAGCATTACATCATGTGACATTACATTACATAGCATTACATGACGTAGCATTACATGACATAGCATTACATGACATAGCATTACATTATGTGACATGACATGACATAGCATTACATCATGTGACATTACATGACATAGCATTACATTATGTGACATTACATTACAGCATTGCATCATGTGACATTACATTACAGCATTACATCATGTGACATTACATTACATAGCATTACATGACGTAGCATTACATGACATAGCATTACATGACATAGCATTACATTATGTGACATGACATGACATAGCATCACGGTACATGCCAGAACATGCCATTAAGTGACATGACATAGCCATGACATGACATAGCGTTCAGTGAGTGTTTACAGTATGTATTGTGTCCATGTATTTCCTGTCATGTGACCGACGTCAGTCATCTCTGCCCTGTGTTTTCACAGCAAAGAACATCGTGTTGGCAGGTGTGAAGGTGAGTGAGATTTTAGACTGTGGCCCAAATTCCATCCTATTCCCCATAAGTCTCTGGTCACTAGTAGTTCACTATATAGGGAATAGGTCTCTGGTCTATAGTAGTTCACTATATAGGGAATAGGGCCCTGGTCTATAGTAGTACCACTATATAGGGAATAGGGCTCTAGTCTATAGTAGTGTACTATATAGGGAATAGGGCTCTGGTCTATAGTAGTACCACTATATAGGGAATAGGGCTCTAGTCTATAGTAGTGTACTATATAGGGAATAGGGCTCTGGTCTATAGTAGTGTACTATATAGGGAATAGGGCTCTGGTCTATAGTAGTTCACTATATAGGGAATAGGGCTCTGGTCACTACTAGTTCACTATATAGGGAATAGGGCTCTGGTCTATAGTAGTGTACTATATAGGGAATAGGGCTCTGGTCTATAGTAGTGTACTATATAGGGAATAGGGCTCTGGTCTATAGTAGTTCACTATATAGGGAATAGGGCTCTGGTCACTACTAGTTCACTATATAGGGAATAGGGCTCTGGTCTATAGTAGTGTACTATATAGGGAATAGGGCTCTGGTCTATAGTAGTGTACTATATAGGGAATAGGGCTCTGGTCTATAGTAGTGTACTATATAGGGAATAGGGCTCTGGTCTATAGTAGTTCACTATATAGGGAATAGGGCTCTGGCCACTAGTAGTACCACTATATAGGGAATAGGGCTCTGGTCTATAGTAGTACCACTATATAGGGAATAGGGCTCTAGTCTATAGTAGTACCACTATATAGAGAATAGGGCTCTGGTCTATAGTAGTTCACTATATAGGGAATAGGGCTCTGGTCTATAGTAGTACCACTACATAGGGAATAGGGCTCTGGTCTATAGTAGTACCACTATATAGGGAATAGGGCTCTGGTCTATAGTAGTACCACTATATAGGGAATAGGGCTCTGGTCTATAGTAGTACCACTATATAGGGAATAGGGCTCTGGCCTATAGTAGTTCACTATATAGGGAATAGGGCTCTGGTCTATAGTAGTACCACTATATAGGGAATAGGGTTCTGCTCTATAGTAGTACCACTATATAGGGAATAGGGCTCTGGTCTATAGTAGTACCACTATATAGGGAATAGGGCTCTGGTCTATAGTAGTGTACTATATAGGGAATAGGGCTCTGGTCTATAGTAGTGTACTATATAGGGAATAGGGCTCTGGTCTATAGTAGTTCACTATATAGGGAATAGGGCTCTGGTCACTAGTAGTTCACTATATAGGGAATAGGGCTCTGGTCTATAGTAGTACCACTATATAGGGAATAAGGCTCTGGTCACTAGTAGTACCACTATATAGGGAATAGGGCTCTGGTCTATAGTAGTGTACTATATAGGGAATAGGGCTCTGGTCTATAGTAGTGTACTATATAGGGAATAGGGCTCTGGTCTATAGTAGTGTACTATATAGGGAATAGGGCTCTGGTCTATAGTAGTGTACTATATAGGGAATAGGGCTCTGGTTTATAGTAGTTCACTATATAGGGAACAGGTCTCTGGTCTATAGTAGTACACTATATAGGGAGTAGGGCTCTGGTCTATAGTAGTATGCTATATAGGGAATAGGGCTCTGGTCTATAGTAGTGCACTATATAGGGAATAGGGCCCTGGTCTATAGTAGTGTACTATATAGGGAATAGGGCTCTGGTCATCATGTTTCATGAGAGTGAAATGGATTTAATTAGGGGGACCTGGCTTTATTGACGTGTGTGTGTGTGTGTGTGTGTGTGTGTCTGTGTCTGTGTGTGTGTGTGTATAGGTGTTGACGCTGCATGACACTAAGCAGTGTGAGACGTGGGACTTGGGCTCCAACTTCTTCCTCAGACAGGACGATGTGCTGACTCAGAGGAACAGGTGAGACCAGACCTGGCTTCTCGGTAACACAGGAAACAGGAAACGGGGGGTCGGGACACAATCCCCTAACTTTCCCCAAAAATACCCATGTTTTCATTGTTTGAATTAGGTTTAATGCTTTGAATTGATATTTATCTCTCTCTCTCTGTCTCTCTCTCACTCTCTCTCTGTCTCTGTCTCTCTCTCTCTCTCTGTCTCTCTCTCTGTCTCTCTCTCTCTCTCTCTCTCTCTGTCTCTCTCTCTCTCTCGTCTGTCTCTCTCGTCTGTCTCTCTCTCTCTCTCTCTGTCTCTCTCTCTCTCTCTCTCTGTCTCTGTCTCTCTCTCTCTGTCTCTGTCTCTCTCTCTCTCTCTGTCTCTCTCTCTGTCTCTCTCTCTCTCTCTCTCTCTCTGTCTCTCTCTCTCTCTCGTCTGTCTCTCTCGTCTGTCTCTCTCTCTCTCTCTCTGTCTCTCTCTCTCTCTCTCTCTGTCTCTGTCTCTCTCTCTCTCGTCTGTCTCTCTCTTTCTGTCTCTGTCTCTCTCTCTCTCTCTTGTCTCTCTCTCTCTCTTTCTGTCTCTCTCTGTCTCTCTCTCTCTCTCTCTCTCTGTCTCTGTCTTTCTCCTTGTCTCTCTCTTTCTGTCTCTCTGTCTCTCTCTCTCGCTCTCTGTCTCTCTCTGCCTTTCTCTGTCTCTCTCTGTCTGTCTCTCTGTCTCTCTCTCTCTTTGTCTCTCTCTGTCTCTCTCTCTTGTCTCTCTCTCTCTCTTTCTGTCTCTCTCTGTCTCTCTCTCTCTCTCTCTCTCTGTCTCTGTCTTTCTCCTTGTCTCTCTCTTTCTGTCTCTCTGTCTCTCTCTCTCGCTCTCTGTCTCTCTCTGCCTTTCTCTGACTCTCTCTGTCTGTCTCTCTGTCTCTCTCTCTCTTTGTCTCTCTCTCTCTCTCTCTCTCTCGTCTCTCTCTCTCTTGTCGCTCTCTCTCTCTTTCTGTCTCTCTCTCTCTCTCTCTGTCTCTTTCTATGTCTTTCTCTGTCTTTATCTCTCTCTCTCTGTCTCTCTCTCTGTCTCTCTCTCTCTGTCTCTCTCTCTCTCTCTCTCTCTCTCTCTCTGTCTCTCTCCCTGTCTCTCTCTGTCTCTCTCTCCCTGTCTCTCTCTGTCTCTCTATCTCTCTCTCTCCTCTCTCCCAGGGCTTTGGCGGTCCATCCCAAGGTAGCGGAGTTGAACCCTTACGTCCACGTGGACACGTCCTCCTCCTCTCTCGACCTCTCCACTGACCTCTGCTTCCTCAAGAGGTACCAGGTGAGAGAGACACACACACACACGTCTTGTTGATGAGTGATTCTGCACAGTTGGGACTGTAAAGCAATGGATTTGAAACACTGTTGACTGTCCTTGTTGTGTTGCCCAGTGTGTGATCCTGACTGAGGCCAGGCTGAGTCTCCAGAAGAAAATCAATGACTTCTGTCACTTCCATCAGCCTCCTATCAGGGTAAGACCTCTAGAGACCCTCCTATCAGGGTGAGACCTATAGAGACCCTCCTATCAGGGTGAGACCTATAGAGACCCTCCTATCAGGGTGAGACCTCTACATATAGAGACCCTCCTATCAGGGTCAGACCTCTACATATAGAGACCCTCCTATCAGGGTAAGACCTCTAGAGACCCTCCTATCAGGGTGAGACCTCTACATATAGAGACCCTCCTATCAGGGTGAGACCTCTAGAGTCCCTCCTATCAGGGTCAGACCTCTACATATAAAGACCCTCCTATCAGGATCAGACCTCTACATATAGAGACCCTCCTATCAGGGTGAGACCTCTAGAGACCCTCCTATCAGGGTCAGACCTCTACAGATAGAGACTCTCCTATCAAGGTAAGACCTCTAGAGACCCTCCTATCAGGGTGAGACCTCTACATATAGAGACCCTCCTATCAGGGTAAGACCCATAGAGACCCTCCTATCAGGATCAGACCTCTACATATAGAGACCCTCCTATCAGGGTGAGACCTCTATATATAGAGACCCTCCTATCAGGGTAAGACCTCTAGAGACCCTCCTATCAGGGTGAGACCTATAGAGACCCTCCTATCAGGGTGAGACCTCTAGAGACCCTCCTATCAGGGTGAGACCTCTACATATAGAGACCCTCCTATCAGGGTCAGACCTCTACATATAGAGACCCTCCTATCAGGGTAAGACCTCTAGAGACCCTCCTATCAGGGTGAGACCTCTACATATAGAGACCCTCCTATCAGGGTGAGACCTCTAGAGTCCCTCCTATCAGGGTCAGACCTCTACATATAGAGACCCTCCTATCAGGATCAGACCTCTACATATAGAGACCCTCCTATCAGAGTGAGACCTCTAGAGACCCTCCTATCAGGGTGAGACCTCTACATATAGAGACCCTCCTATCAGGGTCAGACCTCTACAGATAGAGACCCTCATATCAAGGTAAGACCTCTAGAGACCCTCCTATCAGGGTGAGACCTCTACATATAGAGACTCTCCTATCAGGGTAAGACCCATAGAGACCCTCCTATCAGGATCAGACCTCTACATATAGAGACCCTCCTATCAGGGTGAGACCTCTATATATAGAGACCCTCCTATCAGGATCAGACCTCTAGAGTCCCTCCTATCAGGATCAGACCTCTACATATAGAGACCCTCCTATGAGGGTGAGACTTCTACCCTGGTCTGGTGCACTATATAGGGAATAGGGCCCTGGTCTGGTGCACTATATAGGGAATAGGGCCCTGGTCTGGTGCACTATATAGGGAATAGGGCCCTGGTCTGGTGCACTATATAGGGAATAGGGCCCTGGTCTGGTGCACTATATAGGGAATAGGGCCCTGGTCTGGTGCACTATATAGGGAATAGGGCCCTGGTCCGGTGCACTATATAGGGAATAGGGCCCTGGTCTGGTGCACTATATAGGGAATAGGGCCCTGGTCTGGTGCACTATATAGGGAATAGGGCCCTGGTCTGGTGCACTATATAGGGAATAGGGCCCTGGTCTGGTGCACTATATAGGGAATAGGGCCCTGGTCTGGTGCACTATATAGGGAATAGGGCCCTGGTCTGGTGCACTATATAGGGAATAGGGCCCTGGTCTGGTGCACTATATAGGGAATAGGGCCCTGGTCTGGTGCACTATATAGGGAATAGGGCCCTGGTCTGGTGCACTATATAGGGAATAGGGCCCTGGTCTGGTGCACTATATAGGGAATAGGGCCCTGGTCTGGTGCACTATATAGGGAATAGGGCCCTGGTCTGGTGCACTATATAGGGAATAGGGCCCTGGTCTGGTGCACTATATAGGGAATAGGGCCCTGGTCTGGTGCACTATATAGGGAATAGGGCCCTGGTCTGGTGCACTATATAGGGAATAGGGCCCTGGTCTGGTGCACTATATAGGGAATAGGGCCCTGGTCTGGTGCACTATATAGGGAATAGAGCACTGGTCTGGTGCCCTATATAGGGAATAGGGCACTGGTCAATGGTTCACTTTATAGGGAATATAGTGCAATTTGGGCAGTGCCCTAAGAGGTTGCGTCCCAATCATGTCCTTCCTCCTGAAGTGATTGGATTGGTAGAGGGATCAAATCCAAATTGGTGTCCTATCAAATCCATGGAAGTTGAAGTGCACACGTGAGGAGACAGGAGAGATGATTTGGTCCGCGGCCTCGTCCCCCCCCCCCCCCCCCCCCCCAGGAACTAAAAGCATGTCGTCTCTGTTCCCTTGCAGTTCATTGGGTGTGACGCGTATGGGATCTGTGTGAGAGTGTTCTGTGACTTCGGGGACCAGTTTGAGGTGTCGGACCCCACTGGAGAGGAAGCCAAGGAGATGTTTATTCAGAACATCACACAGGTACACACACACACACACACACACACACACACACACACACACACACACACACACACACACCCCTCCTCTCTGACCTCTAACCTCTGATCTGTAGGGTAACCCAGGGGTGGTAACCTGTATGGACAGCAGGACCCACGGCCTCCAGACTGGACAGAGTGTTCTCTTCAGAGAGGTCAACGGCATGGACACCCTCAACGGCACCGCGCGACAGGTCACAGGTACTGATACGACAGGCCTATGACAGGTCACAGGTACTGATACGACAGGCCTATGACAGGTCACAGGTACTGATACGACAGGCCTATGACAGGTCACAGGTACTGATACGACAGGCCTATGACAGGTCACAGGTACTGATACGACAGTCCTATGACAGGTCACAGGTACTGATACGACAGTCCTATGACAGGTCACAGGTACTGATAGGACAGTCTTGTCAGAGGTGCTGATAGGACAGTCCTATGACAGGTCACAGGTACTGATACGACAGTCCTATGACAGGTCACAGGTACTGATACGACAGTCCTACGACAGGTCACAGGTACTGATACGACAGGCTTATGACAGGTCACAGGTACTGATAGGACAGTCTTGTCACAGGTGCTGATAGGACAGGCCTATGACAGGTCACAGGTACTGATACGACAGTCCTATGACAGGTCACAGGTACTGATAGGACAGTCTTGTCACAGGTGCTGATAGGACAGTCCTATGACAGGTCACAGGTGCTGATACGACAGTCTTATGACAGGTCACAGGTGCTGATAGGACAGTCCTACGACAGGTCACAGGCAGGAGAAGGTTGTATCACTGTTGATAATAATGTGTGTGTGTGTCAGTCCTCTCTCCCTACAGTTTCAGCGTAGGGGACACGTCATGTCTGCAGCCCTATGCACACGGAGGCTTCTTCCTGCTGGTCAAAACCCCCAGAACGTACAGCTTCGTAAGTAACACAACCACAACACGACCGCAGTACGACGTTCATTAAACGACACCGTGTTTAAATGGTTTACACTGAAAGGAACATTCCATCTTTCAGGATAATTTGTTTTTATTTGTCCGCTGTTGATACAGTCTCAAAATGTCAGTCATCAAGTTGTCCAGATCTAGTTTCCAGTCAGCGTCGTACGGCGTCATACTGCCTCATACTGCCGTCATACTGCCTCATACTACGGCGTCATACTGCCATACTGTCATACTGCCTCATACGGTGTCATACTGCCTCATACGGTGTCATACTGCCTCATACAGTGTCATACTGCCTCATACTGCCTCATACTGCCTCATACTGTCTCATACTGCCTCATACGGTGTCATACTGCCTCATACTGCCTCATACGGTGTCATACTGCCTCATACGGTGTCATACTGCCTCATACGGTGTCATACTGCCTCATACGGTGTCATACTGCCTCATACGGTGTCATACTGCCTCATACTGCCTCATACGGTGTCATACTGTCTCATACTGCCTCATACGGTGTCATACTGCCTCATACTGTGTCATACTGCCTCATACGGTGTCATACTGCCTCATACTGCCTCATACGGTGTCATACTGCCTCATACGGTGTCATACTGTCTCATACTGCCTCATACGGTGTCATACTGCCTCATACGGTGTCATACTGCCTCATACTGTGGCACCAAAAGACAGTTTGCAGTGGTCTTTTCCTTAAACGTCCCCGTCCGTGTGTCTCCGTCCGTGTGTCTCTGTCCGTGAGTCTCTGTCCGTGAGTCTCTGTCCGTGTCTCTTTCTGTCCGTGTCTCTCTGTCCGTGTGTCTCCGTCCGTGTGTCTCCGTCCGTGTGTCTCCGTCCGTGTGTCTCCGTCCGTGTGTCTCTGTCCGCGTGTCTCTGTCCGTGTCTCTGTCCGTGTCTCTGTCCGTGTCTCTGTCCGTGTCTCTGTCCGTGTGTCTCTGTCCGTGTCTCTGTCCGTGTGTCTCTGTCCGTGTGTCTCTGTCCGTGTGTCTCTGTCTGTGTGTCTCTGTCTGTGTGTCTCTGTCCGTGTGTCTCTGTCCCTGTGTCTCTGTCCCTTTGTCTCTGTCTGCGTGTCTCTGTCCCTGTGTCTCTGTCCGTGTCTCTGTCCCTGTGTCTCTGTCCCTTTGTCTCTGTCTGCGTGTCTCTGTCCCTGTGTCTCTGTCCGTGTCTCTGTCTGTGTGTCTCTGTCCGTGTGTCTCTGTCCCTGTGTCTCTGTCCCTTTGTCTCTGTCTGCGTGTCTCTGTCCCTGTGTCTCTGTCCGTGTGTCTCTGTCTGCGTGTCTCTGTCCCTGTGTCTCTGTCCGTGTGTCTCTGTCTGCGTGTCTCTGTCTGCGTGTCTCTGTCCGTGTGTCTCTGTCCGTGTGTCTCTGTCCGTGTGTCTCTGTCCGTGTGTCTCCGTCCGTGTCTCCGTCCGTGTCTCTGTCCCCGTGTCTCTGTCCGTGTGTCTCTGTCCGTGTGTCTCTTCAGGAGACGATGGAGCAGCAGCTGTCTGAGCCTCAGGTCCTGACTCCCGACTTCAGCAAACCAGAGGTGAGAGGTCATAGGTCAGCTCCAGTGTGCTGTGTGTTTGATCTGCTTTGTGTTGGAGCCGTCCCTGAGCTGTTTCCTGTTTTGTCCATTGTGAATGTGTCCCTCAGGCCCCGCTGCAGATCCACGCCGCCATGCTGGCTCTTGATGCCTTCCAGGAGCAACACAACAGACTGCCCAATATTGGGTAACACAACCCCTAGTCCCTACCCTATACTCCCTAGCCCCTCCCCCTACTCCCTAGCCCCTACTTCCTGTATAGCTGGTTGGTCCCTAGCCCCTACTTCCTCTATAGCTGGTTGGTCCCTAGCCCCTACTTCCTCTATAGCTGGTTGGTCCCTAGCCCCTACTTCCTCTATAGCTAGTTGGTCCCTAGCCCCTACTTCCTCTATAGCTGGTTGGTCCCTAGCCCCTACTTCCTCTATAGCTGGTTGGTCCCTAGCCCCTACTTCCTCTATAGCTGGTTGGTCCCTAGCCCCTACTTCCTCTATAGCTGGTTGGTCCCTAGCCCCTACTTCCTCTATAGCTGGTTGGTCCCTAGCCTCTACTTCCTCTATAGCTGGTTGGTCCCTAGCCCCTACTTCCTCTTCAGCTGGTTGGTCCCTAGCCTCTACTTCCTCTATAGCTGGTTGGCCCCTAGTCTCTACTTCCTGTATAGCTGGTTGGCCCCTAGTCTCTACTTCCTGTATAGCTGGTTGGCCCCTAGTCTCTACTTCCTGTATAGCTGGTTGGTCCCTAGCCTCTAATTCCTCTAAAGCTGGTTGGTCCCTAACCTAACTGGTTGGTTCCTCTATAGCTGGTTGGTCCCTAGCCCCTATTTCCTGTATAGCTGGTTAGTCCCTAGCCCCTACTTCCTGTAAAGCTGGTTGTGACTTGTTGTTTTCTCCAGGTGCTGTCAGGATGCGGAGGTTCTGGTCAAACTAACAGAGGAAGTCAACCACACCTTGACAAACAGAGTGAGTGTTTCATCTTCACACACTGTTGTACGTAACAGCTCACACTCATGACACTCCTGTCCTCCCCTCTCTCCCTCCCTCCCTCTCTCCCTCCCTTTCTCCCTCCCTTTCTCCCTCCCTCTCTCCCTCCCTTTCTCCCTCCCTCTCTCCCTCCCTCTCTCCCTCCCTTTCTCCCTCCCTCTCTCCCTCCCTCTCTCCCTCCCTCTCTCCCTCCCTTTCTCCCTCCCTCTCTCCCTCCCTTTCTCCCTCCCTCTCTCCCTCCCTTTCTCCCTCCCTCTCTCCCTCCCTTTCTCCCTCCCTCTCTGCCTCCCTTTCTCCTCTTCCTTCTCCCATCTTCTCCTCTCCCTTCTCTCCCTCCCTTTCTCCTATCCCCTCTCCTCTTCCGTCCTCCGCTCTCTCCCGTCCTTCGCCCTCTCCTCTCTCCATCCCCTCTCTCCTCTCCTCTCTCCATCCCCTCTCATCTCCTCTCTTCTCCTCTCCTCTCCTCTCCTCTCCTTCTCCTCTCCTTCCTCTCTCTCCTCTCCTCTCCTCTCCTCTCCAGGCTCCAGTGAATAGTGAGTTGGTGCGTTGTCTCTCCAGAACGGCGCAGGGTTCTCTCCCTCCATTGGCTGCGGCGGTGGGGGGCATTGCCAGTCAGGAGGTCCTCAAGGCCCTCACGGGGAAGTTTGCCCCACTACAGCAATGGGTAGGTCAACCTACTGCTATCCACCTCACAGAGGTGAGGAGATCTGATTGGTTGTTTGGGTAGGTAATTTATTTTTCTGGTGTTAGAATTCTAATACTGTAGTCTCTCTCTCCCCTCTCTGTCTCTCTCTGTTTCTCTCTGTCTCTGTCTCTCTCTGTCTCTCTCTGTCTCTCTCTGTCTGTCTCTCTGTCTCTCTTCTCTCTCTCTCTTTGTCTCTCTGTCTGTCTCTCTCTCTCTCTGTCTCTCTCTCTGTCTCTGTCTTCTCCTCTCCTCCTCTCTTTCTAGTTCTATCTAGATGCCATAGAGGTAGTGAAACCACTACTGTCTTTTTCAGCAGAGGAGTTTAGCCCCAGGTAAAACACACACACACACACACACACACAGAACACGACAAAGAATCTGAAACGCATAAAGATACGTGTGTGTGTGTGTGTGTGTGTGTGTGTGTAGGGGTGATCGGTACGACGGACTGAGGGCCTGCATCGGGGAGACCATGTGTCTGGAACTCCACAAGCTGAGAGTCTTTATGGTGACAACCCACACTGTTACAACCCACACTGTTACAACCCACACTGTTACAACCCACACTACTACAACCCACGCTGTTACAACCCACACTGTTACAACCCACACTATCACAGCCCACGCTGTTACAACCCATGCTGTTAAAACCCACACTATCACAGCCCACGCTGTTACAACCCACACTATCACAGCCCATGCTGTTACAGCCCACACTATCAGAACCCACGCTGTTACAACCCACACTGTTACAACCCATGCTGTTACAACCCACGCTGTTACAACCCACGCTGTTACAACCCACGCTATCACAGCCCACGCTATCACAGCCCACGCTATCACAGCCCACGCTGTTACGACCCACGCTGGTACGACCCACGCTGTTACGACCCACACTGTTACGACCCACACTATCACAGCCCACGCTGTTACAACCCATGCTGTTACAACCCACACTATCACAGCCCAAGCTGTAACAACCCACACTGTTACAACCCACACTATCACAGCCCACGCTGTTACATCCCATGCTGTTACAACCCACACTATCACAGCCCACACTGTTACAACCCACACTATCACAGCCCACACTATCAGAACCCACTCTGTTACAACCCACTCTGTTACAACCCACGCTGTTACAACCCACGCTGTACAACCCACGCTATCACAGCCCACGCTATCACAGCCCACGCTATCACAGCCCACGCTGGTACGACCCACGCTGTTACGACCCACACTGTTACGACCCACACTGTTACAACCCACATTGTTACAACCCACACTATTACAACCCACGCTGTTTACAACCCACTACTGTCTTAACCCACACTGTTACAACCCACTCTGTTACAACCCACTACTGTCCCAACCCACGCTGGCCCAACCCACGCTGTCCCAACCCACGCGGTTACAACCCACACGGTTACAACCCACACGGTCACAACCCACGCTGTTTACAACCCACTACTGTCTCAACCCACACTACTACAACCCACGCTGTTACAACCCACTCTGTTACAGCCCATGCTGTTACAACCCACTACTGTCTCAACCCACACT
>NW_027258104.1:40000-47500 GCF_045791955.1 Oncorhynchus clarkii lewisi | reverse complement strand
CTGTCTGTCTGTCTGTCTGTCTGTCTGTCTGCCCAACCTGACCGAGTCTTACAACAGCCATGTACTGTCTGTCTGTCTGTCTGTCTGTCTGTCTGTCTGCCCAACCTGACCGAGTCTTACAACAGCCATGTACTGTCTGTCTGTCTGTCTGTCTGTCTGTCTGTCTGTCTGTCTTTCTCTGTGTGTCTGTCTGCCTGTCTGCCTGTCTCAATGGTCGTACCAGCCATGTACGTACTGTCTGTCTGCCTGTCTGTCTGCCTGTCTGTCTGTCTGTCTGCCTGTCTGCCTGTCTGTCTCTGTCTGCCTGTCTCTGCCTGTCTCTCTGTCTGCCTGTCTCTCTCTCTCTCTCAATGGTCGTACCAGCCATGTACGTTCTGTCTGTCTGTCTGTCTGTCTGTCTCTGTCTGTCTCTCTGTCTCTCTCGTCGTACCAGCCATGTGTAACCAGATGCCTGTGTTTCTGAATGTCCATATCTCTGCGTATTGACAGAGGGACCCACCAGAAGAGGAGATTCCGTTCTGCACCCTCAAGTCTTTCCCTGCTGTCATAGAACACACCATCCAATGGGCACGGGACAAGGTGATAGGACTAATCTAACTGGTTATTATAGAACACACCATCCAATGGGCACGGGACAAGGTGATAGGACTAATCTAACTGGTTATTATAGAACACACCATCCAATGGGCACGGGACAAGGTGATAGGACTAATCTAACTGGTTATTATAGAACACACCATCCAATGGGACAAGGCGATAGGACTAATCTAACTGGTTGTTATAGAACACACCATCCAATGGGCAAGGGCCAAGGTGATAGGACTAATCTAACTGGTTATTATAGAACACACCATCCAATGGGACAAGGTGATAGGACTAATCTAACTGGTTATTATAGAACACACCATCCAATGGGCAAGGTGATAGGACTAATCTAACTGGTTATTATAGAACACACCATCCAATGGGACAAGGTGATAGGACTAATCTAACTGGTTGTCATAGAACACACCATCCAATGGGACAAGGTGATAGGACTAATCTAACTGGTTGTCATAGAACACACCATCCAATGGGACAAGGTGATAGGACTAATCTAACTGGTTATTATAGAACACACCATCCAATGGGAAAGGGACAAGGTGATAGGACTAATCTAACTGGTTATTATAGAACACACCATCCAATGGGCCAAGGTGATAGGACTAATCTAACTGGTTATTATAGAACACACCATCCAATGGGACAAGGTGATAGGACTAATCTAACTGGTTATTATAGAACACACCATCCAATGGGACAAGGTGATAGGACTAATCTAACTGGTTATTATAGAACACACCATCCAATGGGACAAGGTGATAGGACTAATCTAACTGGTTATTATAGAACACACCATCCAATGGGACAAGGTGATAGGACTAATCTAACTGGTTATTATAGAACACACCATCCAATGGGACAAGGTGATAGGACTAATCTAACTGGTTATTATAGAACACACCATCCAATGGGACAAGGTGATAGGACTAATCTAACTGGTTGTTATAGAACACACCATCCAATGGGACAAGGTGATAGGACTAATCTAACTGGTTGTTATAGAACACACCATCCAATGGGCACGGGACAAGGTGATAGGACTAATCTAACTGGTTATTATAGAACACACCATCCAATGGGACAAGGTGATAGGACTAATCTAACTGGTTATTATAGAACACACCATCCAATGGGACAAGGTGATAGGACTAATCTAACTGGTTGTTATAGAACACACCATCCAATGGGACAAGGTGATAGGACTAATCTAACTGGTTATTATAGAACACACCATCCAATGGGACAAGGGACAAGGTGATAGGACTAATCTAACTGGTTATTATAGAACACACCATCCAATGGGCCAAGGGACAAGGTGATAGGACTAATCTAACTGGTTATTATAGAACACACCATCCAATGGGACAAGGGACAAGGTGATAGGACTAATCTAACTGGTTATTATAGAACACACCATCCAATGGGACAAGGTGATAGGACTAATCTAACTGGTTATTATAGAACACACCATCCAATGGGACAAGGTGATAGGACTAATCTAACTGGTTATTATAGAACACACCATCCAATGGGACAAGGGACAAGGTGATAGGACTAATCTAACTGGTTATTATAGAACACACCATCCAATGGGAAAGGGACAAGGTGATAGGACTAATCTAACTGGTTATTATAGAACACACCATCCAATGGGCCAAGGTGATAGGACTAATCTAACTGGTTATTATAGAACACACCATCCAATGGGACAAGGTGATAGGACTAATCTAACTGGTTATTATAGAACACACCATCCAATGGGACAAGGTGATAGGACTAATCTAACTGGTTATTATAGAACACACCATCCAATGGGACAAGGTGATAGGACTAATCTAACTGGTTATTATAGAACACACCATCCAATGGGACAAGGTGATAGGACTAATCTAACTGGTTATTATAGAACACACCATCCAATGGGACAAGGTGATAGGACTAATCTAACTGGTTATTATAGAACACACCATCCAATGGGACAAGGTGATAGGACTAATCTAACTGGTTGTTATAGAACACACCATCCAATGGGACAAGGTGATAGGACTAATCTAACTGGTTGTTATAGAACACACCATCCAATGGGCACGGGACAAGGTGATAGGACTAATCTAACTGGTTATTATAGAACACACCATCCAATGGGACAAGGTGATAGGACTAATCTAACTGGTTATTATAGAACACACCATCCAATGGGACAAGGTGATAGGACTAATCTAACTGGTTGTTATAGAACACACCATCCAATGGGACAAGGTGATAGGACTAATCTAACTGGTTATTATAGAACACACCATCCAATGGGACAAGGGACAAGGTGATAGGACTAATCTAACTGGTTATTATAGAACACACCATCCAATGGGCCAAGGGACAAGGTGATAGGACTAATCTAACTGGTTATTATAGAACACACCATCCAATGGGACAAGGGACAAGGTGATAGGACTAATCTAACTGGTTATTATAGAACACACCATCCAATGGGACAAGGTGATAGGACTAATCTAACTGGTTATTATAGAACACACCATCCAATGGGACAAGGTGATAGGACTAATCTAACTGGTTATTATAGAACACACCATCCAATGGGACAAGGGACAAGGTGATAGGACTAATCTAACTGGTTATTATAGAACACACCATCCAATGGGACAAGGTGACAGGACTAATCTAACTGGTTATTATAGAACACGCCATCCAATGGGACAAGGTGATAGGACTAATCTAACTGGTTGTTATAGAACACACCATCCAATGGGACAAGGTGATAGGACTAATCTAACTGGTTGTTATAGAACACACCATCCAATGGGACAAGGTGATAGGACTAATCTAACTGGTTATTATAGAACACACCATCCAATGGGACAAGGTGATAGGACTAATCTAACTGGTTGTTATAGAACACACCATCCAATGGGACAAGGTGACAGGACTAATCTAACTGGTTGTTATAGAACACACCATCCAATGGGCACGGGACAAGGTGATAGGACTAATCTAACTGGTTATTATAGAACACACCATCCAATGGGACAAGGTGACAGGACTAATCTAACTGGTTGTTATAGAACACACCATCCAATGGGACAAGGTGATAGGACTAATCTAACTATGTTCCATTCTAATATGGAGGGTTGTAGAATATGTTGAGGACAACACCCTGAACACAGCTTCTACCCCCGAGCCATAAGACTGCTGAACAATTATTTAAATGGCCACCCGGACTATTTACACACGTTTGTACTCTGCTGCTACTCGCTGTTTATTCTCTATGCATAGTCACTTTACCCCCTACCTACATGTACAAATTACCTCGACTAAATTGTACCCCCGCACACTGATTCGGTACCGGTGCCCCCTGTATACAGACTCAATATTATTATTATTCAGTGTTACTTTTTATTAGATTTTTTACTTTAGTTGATTTAGTAAATATGTGATATGAAACATGATAACCTGTTGTATTTGGCGCACGTGACAAATAACATTTGATTTGATTTTGATTTGTTCTCTCTCTCTCCCTTTCCGTCTCTCTCACTCTCTCTCTCTTTCTGTCTCTCTCTCTTTCTCTCCTCTCTCTTTCTCTCCTCTCTCCCTTTCTGTAATTCTCTCTCTCTCTCTCTCACTCCACTCTCTCACTCCACTCTCTCCCTCTGTCTCTCTGTCTGTAGTTTGAGAGTGCGTTTGCCCACAAGCCCACCATCTATAATATGTTTTGGCAGACCCACTCCTCTGCAGAAGCCGTGCTACAGGTAGGAACAGCTTCTTCTCATGACTCGGGTTGCAAAGTTCCCATAACTTTCCCTAAATGATCAGCTTTTTCCAGAAATCCTGGTAAATTAACACTGAGGTGTGGGACAGACAGTAACAGACAGTAAATTAACACTGAGGTGTGGGACAGACAGTAACAGACAGTATATTAACACTGAGGTGTGGGACAGACAGTAACAGACAGTAAATTAACACTGAGGTGTGGGACAGACAGTAACAGACAGTATATTAACACTGAGGTGTGGGACAGACAGTAACAGACAGTAAATTAACACTGAGGTGTGGGACAGACAGTAACAGACAGTAAATTAACACTGAGGTGTGGGACAGACAGTAACAGACAGTAAATTAACACTGAGGTGTGGGACAGACAGTAACAGACAGTAAATTAACACTGAGGTGTGGGACAGACAGTAACAGACAGTATATTAACACTGAGGTGAGGGACAGACAGTAAATTAACACTGAGGGCCATTTGTTCATTATTATAGGGAAGAAAATGTGTTTTATGTGTGTGTGTGTGTGTGTGTGTGTGTGTAGAGGATGCAGCAGAGGGAGACTCTGGAGGGGGCGTTCCAGGTAGTCAAGCTGCTGAGTCGACGGCCCAGCCAATGGGAACACTGTATCATCCTGGCACGCCTCAAATTCGACAAGTACTTCAAGAGAAAGGTAACGTTGCCCCCCCCCTCCCCCCCCCACACACACACACTGACAGCAGACACACAGAGAGACAAACACACACACACACACACACACACACACACACACACACACACACTGACAGCAGACACACAGAGAGACACACACACACACACACACTGACAGCAGACACACAAAGAGACACACACACCATAGCCTTGTTTCCGTGTGTGTGTGTGTGTGTGTGCGCGTGTGTGTGTGTGTGTGTGTGTGTGTGTGTGTGTGTGTGTGTTCTCATATAGGCTCTACAGCTGCTGCACTCCTTTCCCCTGGACACTCGGTTAAAAGACGGTAGTGAGTATCTCTCTCTCTCTGTTGATCTTTTAGCATCTTTATGTCTATAGATAACCTGTCGCCGTCAATCCACACCCAAAACAAAGAGCTTTTAGCACCTTTATGTCTATAGATAACCTGTCGCCGTCAATCCACACCCAAAACAAAGAGCTTTTAGCACCTTTATGTCTATAGATGACCTGTTGCCTTCAATCCACACACACAACAAAGAGCTTTTAGTATCTTTATGTCTATAGATAACCTGTTGCCGTCAATCCACACACACAACAAAGAGCTTTTAGTATCTTTATGTCTATAGATAACCTGTTGCCGTCAATCCACACACACAACAAAGAGCTTTTAATATCTTTATGTCTATAGATGACCTGTTGCCATGATATTGTCCTGTCTTCTCATCTCTGTCCTTGTTCTGCAGGTTTATTCTGGCAGTCACCTAAACGACCCCCGTCTCCCATAGAGTTTGACCTGAAGGACTCACTGTGAGTAGACCAACGATACTAGCTATACTGCTAGCTATACTAGCTATACTGCTAGCTATACTAGCTATACTGCTAGCTATACTGCTACCTATACTGCTAGCTTTACTAGCTATACTACTAGCTATTCTGCTAGCTATACTAGCTATGATGCTAGCTATACTAATTATTCTAGCTATACTAGCTATGCTGCTAGCTATACTAGCTATACTGCTAGCTAAACTAGCTATGATGCTAGATATCCTAGCTATCCTAGCTATACTGCTAGCGCTGCTAGCTATACTAGCTATGCTGCTAGCTATACTAGCTATGCTGCTAGCTATACTGCTAGCTATACTAGCTTTACTAGCTATACTGCTAGCTATGCTGCTAGCTATCCTAGCTATACTGCTAGCTATACTGCTAGCTATGCTGCTAGCTATACTGCTATCCTAGCTATACTGCTAGCTATGCTGCTAGCTATACTGCTAGCTATGCTGCTAGCTATACTGCTAGCTATACTGCTAGCTATACTGCTAGCTATGCTGCTAGCTATACTGCTATCCTAGCTATACTGCTAGCTATGCTGCTAGCTATCCTAGCTATACTGCTAGCTATACTGCTAGCTATGATTTTTACCATGTCAGCTCTGGGATTCGTTCCAGCAACCTTTCGGTTACTGGTCCAACGCTCTAACCACTAGGCTACCTGCCTCCTCTAACCACTAGACTACCTGCCTCCTCTAACCACTAGACTACCTGCCGCCCAGAGAACCATCTAATGAGTGAACATGTAATTTATCTGAAACGTTCTGAGGAGAGTTTGAAAATAACATGAATTTAGTTTTGCCCCAGGTTAAGCATCAGTTTAACATTCTCTCTAGATTTACCTGTTGGTGACCCCTGCTCTACAGCTCTCTCTAGATTGACCTGTTGGTGACCCCTGACCTGTTGGTGACCCCTGCTCTACAGCCCTCTCTAGATTGACCTGTTGGTGACCCCTGACCTGTTGGTGACCCCTGCTCTACAGCCCTCTCTAGATTGACCTGTTGGTGACCCCTGACCTGTTGGTGACGCCTGCTCTACAGCCCTCTCTAGATTGACCTGTTGGTGACCCCTGACCTGTTGGTGACCCCTGACCTGTTGGTGACCCCTGCTCTACAGCCCTCTCTAGATTGACCTGTTGGTGACCCCTGACCTGTTGGTGACCCCTGCTCTACACCTCTCTCTAGGTTGACCTGTTGGTGACCCCTGACCTGTTGGTGACCCCTGACCTGTTGGTGACCCCTGCTCTATAGCCCTCTCTAGATTGACCTGTTGGTGACCCCTGCTCTACCTCTCTCTCTAGATTGACCTGTTGGTGACCCCTGCTCTACACCTCTCTCTAGATTGACCTGTTGGTGACCCCTGCTCTATAGCCCACTCTAGATTGACCTGTTGGCGACCCCTGCTCTACACCTCTCTCTAGATTGACCTGTTGGTGACCCCTGACCTGTTGGTGACTTCCCATTTTCTCCTCCTTCTTTTCGTTATTTCTAACTCTCATTTCCCTCTGTTTCCCATCAGGCACTTCAGTTTTGTCGTGAGCGCAGCTCGGCTTTATGCTGAAATCTACAACATCCCCTACTCAGAGAAGGTACACACACACACACACACACACACACACG
>NW_027258104.1:0-35000 GCF_045791955.1 Oncorhynchus clarkii lewisi | reverse complement strand
GTGGTCTAGTTGTGGTCAGGGTTGTCGAGGGTGGTCTAGTTGTGGTCTAGGGAGGTCTAGTTGTGGTCTAGGGTGGTCTAGTTGTGGTCAGGGTGGTCTAGTTGTGGTCAGGGTGGTCAGGGTGGTCGAGGGTGGTCTAGTTGTGGTCTAGGGTGGTCTAGTTGTGGTCTAGGGTGGTCTAGTTGTGGTCAGGGTGGTCTAGGGAGGTCTAGTTGTGGTCTAGGGAGGTCTAGTTGTGGTCTAGGGTAGTCTAGTTGTGGTCAGGGTGGTCGAGGGTGGTCTAGTTGTGGTCAGGGTGGTCAAGGGTGGTCTAGTTGTGGTCATGGTGGTCAGGGCGGTCTAGTTGTGGTCCAGGGTGGTCTAGGTAGTGGCTGCATCATGTGTTGGGTATGCTTGTCATCGGCAAGGGTGTTTTTTAAACAAACGGAACAGAGCTAAGCAGGTAAAATCTGAGAGGAAAACATGGTTCAGTCTGCTTTCCAACAGATACTAGGAGACAAATTCACCTTTCAACAGGACAATAAACCACAGCACAAGGCCTTTACAAGCCTTGTAAATTTATGGAAAGACTTAAATGGCCGTCTGGACAGAGCTTGAAGAATTATGAAAATAATAATGGGTTAATATTGTACAATCCGGGTGTGTAAAGCTCTTAGAGACTTACCCAAGAAGACTCTAATCTGCTGTAATGACTCTTAGAGACTTACCCAAGAAGACTCTAATCTGCTGTAATGACTCTTAGAGACTTACCCAAGAAGACTCTAATCTGCTGTAATGACTCCTAGAGACTTACCCAAGAAGACTCCCAGCTGTAATGACTCCTAGAGACTTACCCAAGAAGACTCCCAGCTATAATGACTCCTAGAGACTTACCCAAGAAGACTCCCAGCTGTAATGACTCCTAGAGACTTACCCAAGAAGACTCCCAACTGTAATGACTCCTAGAGACTTACCCAGGAAGACTCCCAGCTGTAATGACTCCTAGAGACTTACCCAGGAAGACTCTAATCTGCTGTAATGACTCTTAGAGACTTACCCAAGAAGACTCCCAGCTGTAATGACTCCTAGAGACTTACCCAAGAAAGACTCTAATCTGCTGTAATGACTCCTAGAGACTTATCCAGGAAGACTCCCAGCTGTAATGACTCCTAGAGACTTACCCAAGAAGACTCCCAGCTGTAATGACTCCTAGAGACTTATCCAGGAAGACTCCCAGCTGTAATGACTCCTAGAGACTTACCCAAGAAGACTCCCAGCTGTAATGATGCTTAGAGACTTACCCAAGAAGACTCCCAGCTGTAATGGTTTTAGATGGTAGAAATGACTGAATCAGATGTTTATCAGTTGAATGGGTTCTTTAAAAAGCTTGGATCTCTTCTTCGTGGTGTTGAATTGGTTTTACGGAATCTGCTTGTCTGATTCAGTCACAGAACTAAATAGAACGTACCAATGAATTCAGCGCTGTGTAGTTTTGGCTGTTGAAGTGAGTCGTCTGGGAGTCGTCTGGGGGGTCGTCTGGGGGGTCGTCTGGGAGTCGTCTGGGAGTCGTCTGGGAGTCGTCTGGGAGTCGTCTGGGAGTCGTCTGGGAGTCGTCTGGGGGGTTGTCTGGGAGTCGTCTGGGGAGTCATCTGGGAGGGGTTGTCTGGGGGGTTGTCTGGGAGTCGTCTGGGAGTCGTCTGGGAGGTCGTCGTGGGGGTGTCGTCTGGGGGGGTTGTCTGGGAGGTTGTCTGGGGGGGGGTCGTCTGGGGGGAGTCGTCTGGGAGGTCGTCTGGGAGTCGTCTGGGGGGTCGTCTGGGGGGCGGTCATCTGGGGGGGTCGTCTGGGAGTCGTCTGGGGGGGTCGTCTGGCAGGGGTCGTCTGGGAGGTCGTCTGGGAGGTCGTCTGGGGGGAGTCGTCTGGGAGGTCGTCGGGGGGTCGTCTGGGGGGGGTCGTCTGGGAGGTCGTCTGGGGAGTCGTCTGGGGGGGTAGTCTGGGAGTCGTCTGGGGGGTCGTCTGGGGGGGGTCGTCTGGGGGGGGGGGTCGTCTGGGGGGTCGTCTGGGGAGTCGTCAGTGAGTGGTTGTGCTGTGGTCCCCAGGTGTCGTTGGAGCTGGTGAAGGTGGTGGGAGGATACGGGTTTGAGTCGTTCAACAACTGTTTCTTCAACCTGGCCATTCCTGTCATGGTCCTCACCGAGGCTGCACCTGTCAAGAGAACACAGATCAGGTAGGAGAGACACACCTGTACACACACACCTGTACACACACACCTGTACACACACACCTGTACACACACACCTGTACACACACCTGTACACACACACACACACACCTGAACACACACACCTGAACACACACACCTGAACACACACACCTGAACACACACACCTGTACACACACACCTGAACACACACACCTGTACACACACACCTGAACACACACCTGTACACACACACACACACACCTGAACACACACCTGTACACACACACACACACCTGTACATACACACGTACAGATAGAAAATACATCTCTTTCTCCCTCTCTCTCTGTCTCCCTCTCTCCCTCTCTCTCTATCAGTGTCTCCCTCTCTCTCTATCGGTGTCTGTCTCTCTCTCTCTCTCTGTCTGTTTCCCTGTTTCTGTCACTGAGTCCTGAATGTGTGTTCTCCTCCTCAGGGAAGACATCTCTTTCTCTATCTGGGACCGCTGGACTGTGTGGGGTCACCAACACTTCTCCCTCTCTGACTTCATCAACGCAGTGTTGGTGAGACACATTCATTACTATATTAATTAAGTATAGAATAGAGCCTGCCATGGTGTTGACTGTGTTGTATTATGGGATAGAGCCTACCATGGTGTTGACTGTGTTGTATTATGGGATAGATCCTACCATAGGGTTGACTGTGTTGTATTACAGGAGAAGTATGGGATAGGTCCTACCATGGTGTTGACTGTGTTGTATTATGGGATAGATCCTACCATGGTTTTGACTGTTGTATTACAGGTGAATTATGGGATAGATCCTACCATGGTGTTGACTGTGTTGTATTATGGGATAGATCCTACCATGGTTTTGACTGTTGTATTACAGGTGAATTATGGGATAGAACCTACCATGGTGTTGACTGTGTTGTATTATGGGATAGATCCTACCATGGTTTTGACTGTTGTATTACAGGTGAATTATGGGATAGAGCCTACCATGGTGTTGACTGTGTTGTATTATGGGATAGAGCCTACCATGGTGTTGACTGTGTGGTATTATGGGATAGATCCTACCATGGGGTTGACTGCGTTGTATTATGGGATAGATCCTACCATGGTGTTGACTGTATTGTATTATGGGATAGAGCCTACCATGGTGTTGACTGTGTTGTATTACAGGTGTATTATGGGATAGAACCTACCATGGTGTTGACTGTGTTGTATTACAGGTGAATTATTGGATAGAACCTACCATGGTGTTGACTGTGTTGTATTATGGGATATATCTTACCATGGTGTTGACTGTGTTGTTTGACAGGTGTATTATGGGATAGAACCTACCATGGTGTTGACTGTGTTGTATTACAGGTGAATTATGGGATAGAGCCTACCATGGTGTTGACTGTGTTGTATTATGGGATAGATCCTACCATGGTGTTGACTGTGTTGTATTACAGGAGAAGTATGGGATAGAACCTACCATGGTGTTGACTGTGTTGTATTATGGGATAGATCCTACCATGGTGTTGACTGTGTTGTATTATGGGATAGATCCTACCATGGTTTTGACTGTGTTGTATTATGGGATAGATCCTACCATGGTTTTGACTGTTGTATTACAGGTGAATTATGGGATAGATCCTACCATGGTGTTGACTGTGTTGTATTATGGGATAGAACCTACCATGGTGTTGACTGTGTGGTATTATGGGATAGAACCTACCATGGTGTTGACTGTGTGGTATTATGGGATATATCCTACCATGGTGTTGACTGTGCTGTATTACAGGTGAATTATGGGATAGATCCTACCATGGTGTTGACTGTGTTGTATTACAGGTGTATTATGGGATAGAACCTACCATGGTGTTGACTGTGTTGTATTACAGGTGAATTATGGGATAGAACCTACCATGGTGTTGACTGTGTTGTATTACAGGTGAATTATGGGATAGAACCTACCATGGTGTTGACTGTGTTGTATTATGGGATAGAACATACCATGGTGTTGACTGTGTGGTATTATGGGATAGATCCTACCATGGTGTTGACTGTTGTATTACAGGTGAATTATGGGATAGATCCTACCATGGTGTTGACTGTGTTGTATTATGGGATAGATCCTACCATGGTGTTGACTGTTGTATTACAGGTGAATTATGGGATAGAACCTACCATGGTGTTGACTGTGTTGTATTATGGGATAGAACATACCATGGTGTTGACTGTGTGGTATTATGGGATAGAGCCCTACCATGGTGTTGACTGTGTGGTATTATGGGATAGATCCTACCATGGTGTTGACTGTGTGGTATTATGGGATAGATCCTACCATGGTGTTGACTGTGTGGTATTATGGGATAGATCCTACCATGGTGTTGACTGTGTGGTATTATGGGATAGATCCTACCATGGTGTTGACTGTTGTATTACAGGTGAATTATGGGATAGAACCTACCATGGTGTTGACTGTGTTGTATTATGGGATAGATCCTACCATGATGTTGACTGTTGTATTACAGGTGAATTATGGGATAGAACCTACCATGGTGTTGACTGTGTTGTATTATGGGATAGAACATACCATGGTGTTGACTGTGTTGTATTATGGGATAGATCCTACCATGGTGTTGACTGTTGTATTACAGGTGAATTATGGGATAGGTCCTACCATGGTGTTGACTGTGTTGTATTACAGGTGAATTATGGGATAGAACCTACCATGGTTGTCCATGGAGTGAAGATGCTCTATGTTCCTGTGATGCCAGGACACAACAAGAGACTGAAACTAACGTAAGCACACATACACACACACACACACACACGTACACACACACACACGTACACACACACGTACACACACACACACACACACGTACACACACACACACACACACACACACACACACACACACACACTGTCCTCCTGAATCACTGTGAATCTTAGTCTCTCATTCTCCTCTCCTCCCTCCCCCCTCTCCTCCTCCCTCTCCCCCACCCTCCCCCCTCTCCTCCCTCTCTTCCCTCCCCCCCTCTCCTCCCCTTCCTCCCTCTACTCCCTCCTCCCTCTCCTCCCCTTCCTCCCTCTCCTCCCTCCCCATCTCCTCCCTCTCCTCCCTCCCCCTCTCCTCCCTCGTCTCCTCCCTCCCCCTCTCCTCCCTCGTCTCCTCCCTCCCCCTCTCCTCCCTCTCCTCCCTCCCCCTCTCCTCCCTCGTCTCCCCCCCCCCTCCTCCCTCTCCTCCCTCCCCCTCTCCTCCCTCCTCTCCTCCCTACCCCTCTCCTCCCTCCCCCTCTTCTCCCTCCCCCCTCCCCCTCTCCCCCCTCCCTCTCCTCCCTCCACCCTCTCCTCCCTCCACCATCTCCTCCCAACTCTCCTCCCTCCCCCCTCTCCTCCCTCCCCCCTCTCCTCCCTCTCCTCCCTCACCATCTCCTCCCTCCTTCTCCTCCCTCCCCCCATCTCCCCCCCCCCCCCCCTCCCTCCTCTCCCAGGATGCAGAAGTTGATCAAACCGTCTGTAGACCGTCGCTATGTTGACCTGACCGTGTCCTTCGCTCCAGAGTCAGATGGTGATGAGGACCTTCCTGGACCCCCCGTTAGGTACTACTTCAGCCCCGACGGAGACGCTCACACCGCCTGAAACGCCCAGACCATAACATCCCTGACGCCCCTCAAACTAACCAAATATAACCACCCCTCAGTCCCCTCAAACTAACCCTCTGTACCTGCAAAACCCTAGTTGACAACAGTGGTGCTTCTAGAACAGGGGTGGATTCTAGAACAGGGGTGGATTCTAGAACAGGGGCGGATTCTAGAACAGGGGCGGATTCTAGAACAGGGGTGGATTCTAGAACAGGGGCGGATTCTAGAACAGGGGCGGATTCTAGAACATATGTTGATTCTAGAACATATGTTGATTCTAGAACATATGTTGATTCTAGAATATATGTTGATTCTAGAACAGATGGTGATTCTAGAACAGATGGTGATTCTAGAACAGGGCTGGCCCCATGTACCATTATTAGAGAAAGAGCATAGAGGTAGAAAGAGGGCTGTAGATGGATATAACCTGGTCTGATGAGTTCTCTTTCTACCTCTATGAGAAGAGGGAAGCACTTGGCTGTGTACATAGTAGTCCCTCTGTGTGGTTTAAAACACTGTTCCGACTGGTGTTTTCTACTCTGGTGTAAAGCACAGCTCTGACTGGTGTTTTCTACTCTGGTTTCAAACACAGCTCTGACTTGGTGTTTTCTACTCTGGTTTAAAACACAGCTCTGACTGGTGTTTTCTACTCTGGTTTAAAACACAGCTCTGACTGGTGTTTTCTACTCTGGTTTAAACACAGCTCTGACTGGTGTTTTCTACTCTGGTTTAAAGCACAGCTCTGACTGGTGTTTTCTACTCTGGTTTAAAACACAGCTCAGACTGGTGTTTTCTACTCTGGTTTAAAACACAGCTCTGACTGGTGTTTTCTACTCTGGTATCAAGCACAGCTCTGACTGGTGTTTTCTACTCTGGTATCAAACACAGCTCTGACTGGTGTTTTCTACTCTGGTTTAAAACACAACTCAGACTGGTGTTTTCTACCCTGGTTTAAAACACAGCTCTGACTGGTGTTTTCTACTCTGGTATCAAACACAGCTCTGACTGGTGTTTTCTACTCTGGTATCAAACACAGCTCTGACTGGTGTTTTCTACTCTGGTATCAAACACAGCTCTGACTGGTGTTTTCTACTCTGGTATCAAACACAGATCTGACTGGTGTTTTCTACTCTGGTATCAAACACAGCTCTGACTGGTGTTTTCTACTCTGGTATCAAACACAGCTCAGACTGGTGTTTTCTACTCTGGTATCAAACACAGCTCAGACTGGTGTTTTCTACTCTGGTTTAAAACACAGCTCAGACTGCTATGCACATGCCTTAACTAACAACCTTGTTGTGTTTGTCACGATGTGATGATGATGATGATGATGCTAAGAATAAAAAACGACCGTGTTTACACACCCATACATACACACTTTCCGTGGTTTTCATGAGAGAGAGAGAGAGACAGAGAGAGAGAGAGAGAGAGAGAGAGAGAGACAGAGAGAGAGAGAGGGGGGAACTCTTGATCTTAAAAGGTGGGATCACAATCGTCACCTAAACGTTCCTATTGGCTCATGGGGGATTTTGGATGATTGATAGCGACATAGGTGTGTCCCCAATCATCTCTCCGTCCTCCCAGAGTGTGCACTTGTTCATTTCCCTGCACAGGTTTTTAAAAAGGAAATGACTTGGTATAAATAAATATGAATATAATACTTCAGGAGATATTATTGGGACGCCCCCTATATGCTCTCCTCAGTCAGAAGCCACGTCAGCCATTCACTATATAAACAGAGATGATAACAGGTTGGTCTGTTGTTGAAGATGGGAGGGGACAGAGATGATAACAGGTTAGTTTGTTGTTGAAGATGGGAAGGGACAGAGATGATAACAGGTTAGTCGGTTGTTGAAGATGGGAGGGACAGAGATGATAACAGGTTAGTCGGTTGTTGAAGATGGGAGGGGACAGAGATGATAACAGGTTAGTCTGTTGTTGAAGATGGGAGGGACAGAGATGATAACAGGTTAGTCTGTTGTTGAAGATGGGAGGGACAGAGATGATAACAGGTTAGTCTGTTGTTGAAGATGGGAGGGACAGAGATGATAACAGGTTAGTCTGTTGTTGAAGATGGGAGGGACAGAGATGATAACAGGTTGGTCTGTTGTTGAATACAGTCCCTGATAGTCACCATATGCCATACTCTGGTCTATAGTAGTACCACTATATAGGGAATAGGGCTCTGGTCTATAGTAGTACCACTATATAGGGAATAGGGCTCTGGTCTATAGTAGTACCACTATATAGGGAATAGGGCTCTGGTCTATAGTAGTACCACTATATAGGGAATAGGACTCTGGTCTATAGTAGTACCACTATATAGGGAATAGGGCTCTGGTCTATAGTAGTACCACTATATAGGGAATAGGGCTCTGGTCTATAGTAGTACCACTATATAGGGAATAGGGCTCTGGTCTATAGTAGTACCACTATATAGGGAATAGGGCTCTGGTCTATAGTAGTACCACTATATAGGGAATAGGTCTCTGGTCTATAGTAGTTCACTATATAGGGAATAGGGCTCTGGTCTATAGTAGTACCACTATATAGGGAATAGGGCTCTGGTCTATAGTAGTACCACTATATAGAGAATAGGGCTCTGGTCACTAGTAGTTCACTATATAGGGAATAGGGCTCTGGTCACTAGTAGTACCACTATATAGGGAATAGGGCTCTGGTCACTAGTAGTTCACTATATAGGGAATAGGGCTCTGGTCTATAGTAGTACCACTATATAGGGAATAGGGCTCTGGTCTATAGTAGTACCACTATATAGAGAATAGGGCTCTGGTCACTAGTAGTTCACTATATAGGGAATAGGGCTCTGGTCTATAGTAGTACACTATATAGGGAATAGGGCTCTGGTCACTAGTAGTTCACTATATAGGGAATAGGGCTCTGGTCACTAGTAGTTCACTATATAGGGAATAGGGTGGTATTTGGGACCCTGAGCCTGTAGTTTGCATTCAGAAGAAGTGATGTCAGAGAGAAAGTGGGCTTGTGTCCCAAATGAGACTGATCTGTCCCTGCTTTTCCCTACCTCGTATTTACATGTATCTCTCTACTAAACCCTCTGACGTGGGCTTGTGTCCCAAATTACACCCTATTGCCTATATGCTGCACTCCTGTATAGGGGTTAGGGTGCCGCTGAGACACTCCGTCGCCAACTGTCTTGCACAGGAAATATCTATCAGGATTTCCTTGATAGTGAACGTCAGAAGAATAACATGTAAAATATAAATACAAAATAAACATGATATTATGTAAATTGTTGTGACAAGTGATGGTTTAATAAAAATCGTTTTCAGGATGTTTTGTGACTGAACTGTTGCCTGTCTATTTATTTTATTTTTTTCATGACAGAGAGAGATTCACGTATGGAAAATAACATCACAAACATGGATATACGTTCATTAAACTAAACCTTGGTATGCGCTTTTCCACCATGTGTTGTGTCACCTAACATTCTTAATAAAGAATGGTGCAGAATTGATCAAATCATCATCTCCATTAGAAGTGTACACTAACGTTCGACTTTTTGTAGAATGAGCCCTTTGGCGACCCGTAGTCTCCTCCCGTGGTCCATGTTATTCGGGCTCCTTGGAACGTCCCCCGTCCCCCAATTGAAGTTAAAATGTAAGTTTAGCGAAAGGTTATAGTTAAAGTTTTGGGATTATTAAAGTTAGGTTTTTGGGAACGGACGTCCCAAAAGATTCTGTATAGCACTAACCCGCCTCCCGTCTGGTCAACATTAGTTACCAGAGCCACAAAGTCATAATAATGGCTAAACCACGCCCATTCCTACAATTTCTCTTCTTTAAATCTGACTTTAAACCTAACATTAACCACACTGCTATCCTTCTGCTTAACCCTAACCCTTAAATTATTACCTAAAAGCAAATTTGTTTCGTACATTTATTAAAAATAAAAATAAATGCGATATTTGTATCGTATTTTGACTTTGTGTCTGTGGTAAATAGTGTATCTGTGGTAACTAGTGACAACCGCGCCGCCGCCGCACTCGGTCTTCTGCGTCGTGAACGAGCACGTCGAAACGACGTTGACGTGAGGCTTCAAGATGGCGGAAGCCTTGACGAGTCAGGAGGAACTGGTAAGGACTTGGGTTTTTTAACCATAGTGCTCTCGATTTCATCAACAAACAAAACATTTATGTTAATAATAAACCCAAATGTCTAGTTAGGTTGTAAGGGTCAACGTTGTCCTTGGTGAGGATACTGTCTCGTAAATATCCTTGGTCCCGTTACATATATTATGACAGCCGCTAGCATGCTACTATTAGCTAGCTGCTTAACACTGTCGTCTGGATGCGTTGGCTGACATAGTTACATCTCACTGGTTAGATTTCATATTTTGTTACCCACATTATTATTTATTTTGTTGAATAACTTATTGAACGCAGATGGCTACCTAGCGATAGCTAAACTTTAGGCCGGGGAGGAAGACCCGTGTTGACACACGTCCTCTTTGGCTTCCTACCTAGGTAACTACAGTAAGAGTAACATGGACATGTTCTGCTTCATTTGAGCCTCACACGACTTCCTTTCAGATGTAAAACATGCCAGTACAATATTGTTTTTTATACGTCCAGTGACATGTTTGCTTTCTGAGTACTGTTTGGTCTCAGTCATAGTTAATGTGCCTGATAACTATCTATTTTTTTAGACAGTCGGTTCACAGAATTTGCTCTCAAGTTCCTAGTAAAAACGTTTGTTTTCGTCGTTCAACTGGCTGGCTAGATTGCTGGTTAACGTTAAACAACCCGAAAGAGCCGCTATCAGATATAAAATAGCCGATGCTAGACCACACTGCCATAGTTAATGTTTTATTTAATTAAACTACATTGGCAACAGTAGACGAGTAGCTTAGGGCCCTAAGCTAGTAGTAGCTACGACTTGCTCGGTCCTTTCATCTCTTAGTTAGTTATTTTAATGCAACTACTCCAGCTAACGAGTATTTGCATATGTGCATATGTATAGCATTATGTGCTATATGAATCATGTTGCCACTTATTAACGTGCATTTGTAACGGGAGTTAACATTTTTTTTTAGGGTTAAGTTTTTCTAGGGACTTTTCTATGTTACTCCTTTGCCAAAATTAGTTGTTGGGAGGTGTTGGTACAATCTGTTGTCAAGTGTCGGGAAACAGATGTTTTTTGTTGAATATCCGCTGACGTCACTGGATATAGTTGGAAGTTTATAAAGTTCACCCAGATCAAGCACATGACGTAGGGCTGTGTGTACTAGAGGTCGACCGATTATGATTTTCCGATACCGACTATTGGAGGACCAAAAAAAGCTGATATAATCTGCTGATTTATATGTATGTGTAAAAATGACAATTACAACAATACTGAATGAACACTTTTATTTGAACTTAATATAATACATAACATATATTTAGTCTCAAATAAATAATGAAACATGTTCAATTTGGTTTAAATAATGCAAAAACGCAGTGTTGGAGAAGAAAGTAAAAGTGCAATATGTGCCATGTAAAATTTTTTTAAAAATAAGCTAACGTTTTAAGTTCCTTGCTCAGGACATGAGCACAGCTGGTGGTTCCTTTTAACATGAATCTTCAATATTCCCAGGTAAGAAGTTTTAGGTTGTAGTTATTATAGGAATTATGACTCGTCGACTATCTCTCTCTCTATACCATTTGTATTTCATATACCTTTGACTATTGAATGTTCTTATAGGCACTTTAGTATTGCCAGCCTAATCTCAAGAGTTGAAGTCATAAACAGCGCTGTGCTTGAAGCATTGCTAAGAGCTGCTGGCAAACGCAGGAAAGTTTGAATGAATGCTTACGACTCTGCTGCTGCCTACCACCGCTCAGTCAGACTGCTCTATCAAATATCAAATCATATACTTTTAATTATAATATAATAAACACAGAAATACGAGCCTTAGGTCATCAATATGGTAAAATCCGGAAATTATAATTTCGAAAACAAAACGTTTATTCTTTCAGTAAAATACGGAACCGTTCCATATTTGATCAAATGGGTGGCAACCCTAAGTCTAAATATTGCTGTTCCATTGCACAACATTCAATCTTATGTCATAATTATGTCAAAATCAGGCAAATTAGTTTGCAAAGAGCCAGGCGGTCCAAACTGTTGCATAAACCCTGACTCTCTGTGCAATGAACGCAAGAGAAGTGACACAATTTCCCTAGTTAATATTATTATTATTTTATATTATATTGCCTGCGAATATTAATTTATTTTCACTAAATATGCAGGTTTAAAAAATATATATACTTCTGTGTATTTATTTTAATAAATGAATTAATGTTTATGGTTGTTTTTTTTATTTTAAATTTAATTTTACCTTCATTTAAAAGTAGGTACATTTGTGTAACGATTGTGCTTTTGTTAAATCATCACCTGTTTGGCGAAGTAGGCTGTGATTCGATGATTAATTATAAAGGCACCGCATTGATTATATGCAATGCCTAACCTAGTAATATCATCAACCATGTGTAGTTAACTAGTGATCATGTGAAGATTGTTTTTTATAAGGTAAGTTTAATGCTAGCTAGCAACTTACCTTGACTCCTTGCAGCACTCGAATAACAGGTGGTCAGCCTGCCACACAGTCTCCTCGTGGAGTGCATTGTAATCGGACATAATCGGCGTCCTAAAATGCCGATTACCGATTGTTATGAAAAACTTGACATCGGCCCAAGTTAATCGTCCATGCCGATTTAATCGGTCGACCTCTAGTGTCTGTCAGTCACGTGATGTCAGGCCGTGATGTATATCTGTCAGTCATGTGATGTAGGGCCGTGATGTAGGGCCGTGATGTAGGGCCGTGATGTAGGGCCGTGATGTAGGGCCGTGATGTAGGGCCGTGATGTAGGGCCGTGATGTAGGGCCGTGATGTAGGGCCGTGATGTAGGGCCGTGATGTATATCTGTCAATCACGTGATGTCAGGCCGTGATGTATATCTGTCAGTCACGTGATGTAGGGCCGTGATGTAGGGCCGTGATGTCAGGCCGTGATGTAGGGCCGTGATGTAGGGCCGTGATGTAGGGCCGTGATGTCAGGCCGTGATGTAGGGCCGTGATGTAGGGCCGTGATGTCAGGCCGTGATGTAGGGCCGTGATGTAGGGCCGTGATGTAGGGCCGTGATGTCAGGCCGTGATGTAGGGCCGTGATGTAGGGCCGTGATGTCAGGCCGTGATGTAGGGCCGTGATGTAGGGCCGTGATGTCAGGCCGTGATGTAGGGCCGTGATGTAGGGCCGTGATGTAGGGCCGTGATGTCAGGCCGTGATGTAGGGCCGTGATGTAGGGCCGTGATGTAGGGCCGTGATGTATATCTGTCAATCATGTGATGTAGGGCCGTGATGTATATCTGTCAGTCACGTGATGTAGGGCCGTGATGTAGGGCCGTGATGTCAGGCCGTGATGTAGGGCCGTGATGTAGGGCCGTGATGTAGGGCCGTGATGTCAGGCCGTGATGTAGGGCCGTGATGTAGGGCCGTGATGTCAGGCCGTGATGTAGGGCCGTGATGTAGGGCCGTGATGTAGGGCCGTGATGTCAGGCCGTGATGTAGGGCCGTGATGTAGGGCCGTGATGTAGGGCCGTGATGTATATCTGTCAATCATGTGATGTAGGGCCGTGATGTAGGGCCGTGATGTCAGGCCGTGATGTAGGGCCGTGATGTAGGGCCGTGATGTAGGGCCGTGATGTCAGGCCGTGATGTAGGGCCGTGATGTAGGGCCGTGCTGTAGGGCCGTGATGTAGGGCCGTGATGTAGGGCCGTGATGTAGGGCCGTGATGTATATCTGTCAATCATGTGATGTAGGGCCGTGATGTAGGGCCGTGATGTAGGGCCGTGATGTATATCTGTCAATCATGTGATGTAGGGCCGTGATGTAGGGCCGTGATGTAGGGCCGTGATGTAGGGCCGTGATGTAGGGCCGTGATGTAGGGCCGTGATGTATATCTGTCAATCATGTGATGTAGGGCCGTGATGTAGGGCCGTGATGTAGGGCCGTGATGTAGGGCCGTGATGTAGGGCCGTGATGTCAGGCCGTGATGTAGGGCCGTGATGTAGGGCCGTGATGTAGGGCCGTGATGTAGGGCCGTGATGTAGGGCCGTGATGTAGGGCCGTGATGTATATCTGTCAATCACGTGATGTCAGGCCGTGTGTATAGCTGTCCGACGGTCTTTCGATCAACCAATCAGAGATTGAGTTGCTGTTGATTTAGCCAATAAGTGACTGGTCTTGGTTCCTACTTCCTGGGGATGTTGGTCACATTGAATACTGTTGGCACCAGCACAACACACCACACAGGGGTTCAGCCATGAGCCGCAAGTTTCAACAACTCTTTGAGCTCTCCTCTCCCCTTATAACTACCCCACACTCACTTGTCCCTTCTGTCCTCTCTCTCTCCAACGTCAACCCCACCCTCACTCTGTCCTCTCCCCCTCTCTCTCCAACCTCAACCCCACCCTCACTCTCTCTCCCTCTCTCTCTCTCTCTCTCTCCAACGTCAACCCCAACCCCACCCTCACTCTGTCCTCTCCCTCCCTCCCTCTCTCTCCAACGTCAACCCCAACCCCACCCTCACTCTGTCCTCTCCCTGCCTCTCTCTCTCTCTCTCCAACCTCAACCCCACCCTCACTCTGTCCTCTCCCCCTCTCTCTCCAACCTCAACCCCACCCTCACTCTCTCTCCCTCTCTCTCTCTCTCTCTCTCCAACCTCAACCCCACCCTCACTCTGTCCTCTCCCTGACTCTCTCTCTCCAACCTCAACCCCACCCTCACTCTGTCCTCTCCCTGACTCTCTCTCTCCAACCTCAACCCCACCCTCACTCTGTCCTCTCCCTGACTCTCTCTCTCCAACCTCAACCCCACCCTCACTCTCTCTCCCTCTCTCTCTCTCCAACCTCAACCCCACCCTCACTCTGTCCTCTCCCTGCCTCTCTCTCTCTCTCCAACCTCAACCCCACCCTCACTCTGTCCTCTCCCTCTCTCTCTCCAACCTCAACCCCACCCTCACTCTGTCCTCTCCCTCTCTCTCTCCAACCTCAACCCCACCCTCACTCTGTCCTCTCCCCCTCTCTCTCCAACCTCAACCCCACCCTCACTCTCTCTCTCTCCCTCTCTCTCTCTCTCTCTCTCCAACCTCAACCCCACCCTCACTCTGTCCTCTCCCTGACTCTCTCTCTCCAACCTCAACCCCACCCTCACTCTGTCCTCTCCCTGACTCTCTCTCTCCAACCTCAACCCCACCCTCACTCTGTCCTCTCCCTGACTCTCTCTCTCCAACCTCAACCCCACCCTCACTCTCTCTCCCTCTCTCTCTCTCCAACCTCAACCCCACCCTCACTCTGTCCTCTCCCTGACTTTCTCTCTCCAACCTCAACCCCACCCTCACTCTGTCCTCTCCCTCACTCTCTCTCTCCAACCTCAACCCCACCCTCACTCTGTCCTCCCCCTCCCTCTCTCTCTCCAACGTCAACCCCACCCTCACTCTGTCCTCTCCCTGACTCTCTCTCTCCAACGTCAACCCCACCCTCACTCTGTCCTCTCCCTCCCTCTCCCTCTCCAACCTCAACCCCACCCTCACTCTCTCTCCCCCAATATTTCCCTCTCTCGTCTGGTCTCGTCTCATCCCTGTAAACCTCCCTTCTTCTCCCCTTGTTCCCACATCTCCCCTCTAACCTCCCCACCATCCCCTCTTACCTCCCCACCATCCCCTCCGTCCTTCCCCAGGCGGTGGAGGAGTTCCTGAGTGAGGTGCGTAGCAGGGAACATCCCCACAGTGCAGCTCTGGTCTCTCAGCCGACCGCCGTCAAGTTCCTCATGGCGCGCAAGTTTGATGTCTCCCGAGCAATAGACCTCTTCCAGGCATACAAGGTACAGAGAGGGACCAGGTCGGGGTGGGTGGGTGAGAGAGAGAGACAGAGAGGGACCAGGTCGGGGTGGGTGGGTGAGAGACAGAGAGGGACCAGGTCGGGGTGTGTGAGAGACAGAGAGAGAGACAGAGAGGGACCAGGTGTGTGTGTGTGTGTGTGTGAGAGAGAGAGAGAGACAGAGAGAGAGACAGAGAAAGACAGTGTGAGTGAGTGAGTGAGTGAGTATGTGTGTGTGTGAGCATTTTTGTGTCTAGTCCCCGACATACACTGTAAATTCCCACCTATGCCAGAATGTGCTAATGGTTGACCCTTGACCTGTATGTCTGTGATTCGTCCAATCAGAACACGAGGATTAAGGAGGGCATCTTCAACATTAACCCAGAAGAGGAACCTCTCCGTTCTGAACTGCTCAGCGGAAAGTTCACTGTCCTGGTGAGGCCTGTGTGTGTGTGTGTGTGTGTGTGTGTGTGTCAGGGTTTTCTTTAGGAAAATGTGGCGCCCGGACAACGTGACCAGGGAATAATTTGATTTACTGGCCATTTTGATACATTTACAGGATCCATTTCTTTGGGAGTGATGGAGGTAGATATGTATAGGGGGAAGGAGACAGGGATACTGGAGTGATGGAGGTAGACATGTATAGGGGGAAGGAGACAGGGATACTGGAGTGATGGAGGTAGATATGTATAGGGGAAGGTGACAGGGATACTGGAGTGATGGAGGTAGATATATATAGGGGGAAGGGGACAGGGATACTGGAGTGATGGAGGTAGATATGTATAGGGGGAAGGGGACAGGGATACTGGAGTGATGGAGGTAGATATGTATAGGGGGAAGGAGACAGGGATACTGGAGTGATGGAGGTAGATATGTATAGGGGGAAGGAGACAGGGATACTGGAGTGATGGAGGTAGATATGTATGGGGGAAGGAGACAGGGATACTGGAGTGATGGAGGTAGATATGTATAGGAGACAGGGATACTGGAGTGATGGAGGTAGATATGTATAGGGGAAGGTGACAGGGATACTGGAGTGATGGAGGTAGATATGTATAGGGGGAAGGGGACAGGGATACTGGAGTGATGGAGGTAGATATGTATAGGGGGAAGGAGACAGGGATACTGTAGTGATGGAGGTAGATATGTATAGGGGAAGGTGACAGGGATACTGGAGTGATGGAGGTAGATATGTATAGGGGGAAGGTGACAGGGATACTGGAGTGATGGAGGTAGATATGTATAGGGGGAAGGTGACTAGGAATCGCGATCTAAGATAAACAGAGTAGCAGTGTGTGTATAGAGTGTCAGTATAAATGTATGTGCTTATTATGTGTGAGTGAGAAAATGGAGTGTGTGTGTGTGTGTGTTGTAGTGTGTGTTTTGTAGTGTGTGCGTAAGAGTGTAGGGCCCTGTGAGTGTCTATAGAGAAACTAGCTGATTATTGAGTTGTGGCTGTTAGTGAATAGCATCTGAAATATGTGAAGATCATTTTGCATCTTGAGTATCATTTAAAAAAATTTGAGACAAGAAGAGGGGGAGGGGTGAAGATATCGGCCACTCTCTCCAGAAGGGCCCCGTCTCTCTCCAGAAGGGCCCCGTCTCTCTCCAGAAGGGCCCCGTCTCTCTCCAGAAGGGCCCCGTCTCTCTCCAGAAGGGCCCGGCTGTGTAACTCTCTCCAGAAGGGCCCGGCTGTGTCTCTCTCCAGAAGGGCCCCGTCTCTCTCTCTCCAGAAGGGCCCCGTCTCTCTCCATTCATTGTGTGAATCTGGTTTCTCTGCCCTGATAATGTTGAGGGGGCATGTGTCTGGTTTCTCTGCCCTGATCATGTCTGGGGGGGGGATGTGTCTGGTTTCTCTGCTCTGATAATGTTGAGGGGGCATGTGTCTGGTTTCTCTGCTCTGATAATGTTGAGGGAGCATGTGTCTGGTTTCTCTGCCCTGATAATGTTGGGGGAGCATGTGTCTGGTTTCTCTGCCCTGGTCATGTTGGGGGGGGGGGGCATGTGTCTGGTTTCTCTGCCTTGATCATGTTGGGGGGGCATATGTCTGGTTTCTCTGCCCTGATCATGTTGGGGGGGGGGGGCATGTGTCTGGTTTCTCTGCCCTGATCATGTTGGGGGGGGGGGGGGGGGGGCATGTGTCTGGTTTCTCTGCCCTGATAATGTTGAGGGAGCATATGTCTGGTTTCTCCCCCCTGATCATGTTGGGGGAGCATGTATCTGGTTTCTCTGCCCTGATAGTGTTGGGGGGGCATGTGTCTGGTCATGTTGAGGGAGCGCGCATGCCTGAACACGAATAGAAGTTCCTGGCCTGCTGCGTGGAAATGTAGGAAAGTGTTTTTTTTAAAATGTTGTACCTCCATTGCGAATGATAATATATGAAAACTATAGTTCTTCACAGTAAGCTATTTGAAAAATCTTTCAAATAATCTCCCCCCTCGATAATCACAGATCCTCGTTGTGAAAGAGCAATGGATGGGCCTACTGCCGCCAATAGGCTGTGTGTTCCATGGAAGGGCCTACTGCAGCATTGGCCAATAGGCTGTGTGTTCCATGGAAGGGCCTACTGCAGTATTGGCCAATAGGCTGTGTGTTCCATGAGCTCATTTCTTTACCTGCCAATAGATGCGTATCAATGTGGTCACATGATAGAGGCTGGTGATCTCACATTTTGTTGAATTATAACTTTTAGATTTTTTGTCATTTTAATTCAGATTATGATTAACCATGGTGACAATGATTTTAGAGAAACCAAAAAAATATTACTTTTCAATATGTTTACATGCACAGTAATAATTACTTGAGTGGGAGCTGGTTGCCCGTACCTGAATGGGAGGGGAGCTGGTTCCCCGTACCTGAATGGGAGGGGAGCTGGTTCCCCCTACCTGAATGGGAGGGGAGCTGGTTCCCCGTACCTGAATGGGAGGGGAGCTGGTTCCCCGTACCTGAATGGGAGGGGAGCTGGTTCCCCGTACCTGAATGGGAGGGGAGCTGGTTCCCCGTACCTGAATGGGAGGGGAGCTGGTTCCCCGTACCTGAATGGGAGGGGAGCTGGTTCCCCGTACCTGAATGGGAGGGGAGCTGGTTCCCCGTACCTGAATGGGAGGGGAGCTGGTTCCCCGTACCTGAATGGGAGGGGAGCTGGTTCCCCGTATCTGAATGGGAGGGGAGCTGGTTCCCCGTACCTGAATGGGAGGGGAGCTGGTTCCCCGTATCTAAATGGGAGGGGAGCCGGTTTCCGTACCTGAATGGGAGGGGAGCTGGTTCCCCGTATCTAAATGGGAGGGGAGCTGGTTCCCCGTATCTAAATGGGAGGGGAGCTGGTTCCCCCTACCTGAATGGGAGGGGAGCTGGTTCCCCGTATCTAAATGGGAGGGGAGCTGGTTCCCCGTATCTAAATGGGAGGGGAGCTGGTTCCCCCTACCTGAATGGGAGGGGAGCTGGTTCCCCGTACCTGAATGGGAGGGGAGCTGGTTCCCCCTACCTGAATGGGAGGGGAGCTGGATGCCCCTACCTGAATGGGAGGGGAGCCGGTTGCCGTACCTGAATGGGAGGGGAGCCGGTTGCCCGTACCTGAATGGGAGGGGAGCCGGTTCCCCGTACCTGAGTGGGAGGGGAGCTGGTTCCCCCTACCTGAATGGGAGGGGAGCTGGATGCCCCTACCTGAATGGGAGGGGAGCCGGTTGCCCGTACCTGAATGGGAGGGGAGCTGGATGCCCCTACCTGAATGGGAGGGGAGCCGGTTGCCGTACCTGAATGGGAGGGGAGCCGGTTGCCCGTACCTGAATGGGAGGGGAGCTGGTTCCCCGTACCTGAATGGGAGGGGAGCTGGTTCCCCGTACCTGAATGGGAGGGGAGCTGGTTCCCCGTATCTGAATGGGAGGGGAGCTGGTTCCCCGTACCTGAATGGGAGGGGAGCTGGTTCCCCGTATCTAAATGGGAGGGGAGCCGGTTTCCGTACCTGAATGGGAGGGGAGCTGGTTCCCCGTATCTAAATGGGAGGGGAGCTGGTTCCCCGTATCTAAATGGGAGGGGAGCTGGTTCCCCCTACCTGAATGGGAGGGGAGCTGGTTCCCCGTATCTAAATGGGAGGGGAGCTGGTTCCCCGTATCTAAATGGGAGGGGAGCTGGTTCCCCCTACCTGAATGGGAGGGGAGCTGGTTCCCCGTACCTGAATGGGAGGGGAGCTGGTTCCCCCTACCTGAATGGGAGGGGAGCTGGATGCCCCTACCTGAATGGGAGGGGAGCCGGTTGCCGTACCTGAATGGGAGGGGAGCCGGTTGCCCGTACCTGAATGGGAGGGGAGCTGGTTCCCCGTACCTGAGTGGGAGGGGAGCTGGTTCCCCCTACCTGAATGGGAGGGGAGCTGGATGCCCCTACCTGAATGGGAGGGGAGCCGGTTGCCCGTACCTGAATGGGAGGGGAGCTGGATGCCCCTACCTGAATGG
Organism: Oncorhynchus clarkii lewisi; assembly: GCF_045791955.1. Lineage (NCBI taxonomy): Eukaryota > Metazoa > Chordata > Actinopteri > Salmoniformes > Salmonidae > Oncorhynchus > Oncorhynchus clarkii. The sequence continues at coordinate 14,832 of NW_027258104.1, read as the reverse complement.
GAGGGGAGCCGGTTGCCGTACCTGAATGGGAGGGGAGCCGGTTGCCCGTACCTGAATGGGAGGGGAGCTGGTTCCCCGTACCTGAATGGGAGGGGAGCTGGATGCCCCTACCTGAATGGGAGGGGAGCCGGTTGCCGTACCTGAATGGGAGGGGAGCCGGTTGCCCGTACCTGAATGGGAGGGGAGCCGGTTGCCCGTACCTGAATGGGAGGGAGCCGGTTGCCGTACCTGAATGGGAGGGGAGCCGGTTGCCGTACCTGAATGGGAGGGGAGCCGGTTGCCGTACCTGAATGGGAGGGGAGCCGGTTCCCCGTACCTGAATGGGAGGGGAGCCGGTTCCCCGTACCTGAATTGGAGGGGAGCCGGTTGCCCGTACCTGAATGGGAGGGGAGCCGGTTGCCCGTACCTGAATGGGAGGGGAGCCGGTTGCCCGTACCTGAATGGGAAGGGAGCCGGTTGCCCTTACCTGAATGGGAGGGGAGCCGGTTGCCCGTACCTGAGTGGGAGGGGAGCCGGTTCCCCGTACCTGAATGGGAGGGGAGCCGGTTGCCCGTACCTGAATGGGAGGGGAGCCGGTTGCCCGTACCTGAATGGGAGGGGAGCCGGTTGCCCGTACCTGAATGGGAGGGGAGCCGGTTGCCCGTACCTGAATGGGAGGGGAGCCGGTTGCCCGTACCTGAATGGGAGGGGAGCCGGTTGCCCGTACCTGATTGGGAGGCCGAGCTTTAATTACCAGTTGAGAAATTAAAGTAGTTGCTCTTTTTAATCTTTGCGCCAAAACAGTTTTTAACACACGATTGTATTTAGAATGGTTGCTGAATGGGGCTGATGAAAACACATGTTTTACTCCAGCAGACATCAGCTGAGGAGCAGCAGGAGAAATCCCTCTCAGAATAGTCTCTGTGTACTGTGAGCATGTGATAGTTGTGTTGGATAAATAAGATGACTAACGAAAATAGAACCCGGGGCAATTTAATTCCACTAAATTATGCAATTTAACCTGTAGGACTGAACAGCGTCAGTTTGCGCAGGGGATTCTGTTTCTCTCTGTCATTTTTGGCAACTCAAGTCGTTTGTGTGTGTCTGACAACAGTGACAGGAACAGAGGCAGCTTGTTGAGCTAATAGACCAACTAATGTGTCTTACATTCTCTCTCTCTCTCCCTGGAAAAACTGACGTCTATGAGCAGAGGAAGGAGGAAAAAGAGGAGAAGAGTGAGCTGACAGGCAGCAGGCCCTCTCGCCCTACCATCTGACTCCTTCTTCTCTCTCTCTCCTCTTCTTTCCCTCTGAGGGTTTGTCTTATGATGAATGGGGCTGTCTGAACAAACCCTCACCAATTAGACCGAGAAGGGGAGGGAGGGAGGAGGGGGAGCGAGGGAGGGAGGGAGGGATAGAAAGACTGAAGTGAAGAGGGAGGATGTGAGAAAAGAGGTAGAAAATGCGGTCTTTTGTGTTTACAGTAAAGGTCATGAGGACTAAGTAAAGATCTACTAGAATAGTGTCTGTTGTGTTTACAGTAAAGTTCATGAGGACTGTAAAATAAAGATCTACTAGAATGCGGTCTGTTGTGTTTACAGTAAAGGTCATGAGGACTGTAAAATAAAGATCTACTAGAATGTTGTGTTTACAGTAAAGGTCATGAGGACTGTAAAATAAAGATCTACTAGAATGTTGTGTTTACAGTAAAGGTCATGAGGACTGTAAAATAAAGATCTACTAGAATGTCGTGTTTACAGTAAAGGTCATGAGGACTGTAAAATAAAGATCTATTAGAATGCTGTCTGTTCTGTTTACAGTAAAGGTCATGAGGACTAAGTAAAGGTTTGCTAGAATGCTGTGTTTTACAGTAAAGCTCATGAGGACTAAGTAAAGATTTGCTAGAATGCGGTCTGTTCTGTTTACAGTAAAGTTCATGAGGACTAAGTAAAGGTTTGCTAGAATGCTGTGTTTTACAGTAAAGCTCATGACTGTAAAATAAAGATCTATTAGAATGCGGTCTGTTCTGTTTACAGTAAAGGTCATGAGGACTAACTAAAGGTTTGCTAGAATGCTGTGTTTTATAGTAAAGCTCTGTGTGTTTCAGCCTGGTCGTGATGCTAAGGGTGCTGCTCTGGCTCTGTTCACCGCTCGTCTCCACCGCTCTGACGTCACTACCCATAGGGCTGTGCTGCAGGCCATCATCTTTCAGCTGGACAAAGCCATCGAGAGGTAACCAACCCCTGCACTACATTATTTATCTATTTTTATCTCTCTCTACTTAATTAGTCCTATTCTCTCGCTCCTTAATTAGTCCTATTCTCTCTCTCTCCTTAATTAGTCCTATTCTCTCGCTCCTTAATTAGTCCTATTCTCTCTCTCTCTCCTTAATTAGTCCTATTCTCTCTCTCTCGCTCCTTAATTAGTCCTATTCTCTCTCTCTCTCCTTAATTAGTCCTATTCTCTCTCTCGCTCCTTAATTAGTCCTATTCTCTCTCTCTCTCCTTAATTAGTCCTATTCTCTCTCTCGCTCCTTAATTAGTCCTATTCTCTCCCTCTCTCCTTAATTAGTCATATTCTCTCCCTCTCTCCTTAATTAGTCCTATTCTCTCTCTCTCCTTAATTAGTCCTATTCTCTCTCTCTCTCTCTCTCTCTCTCCTTAATTAGTCCTATTCTCTCCCTCTCTCCTTAATTAGTCCTATTCTCTCTCTCTCCTTAATTAGTCCTATTCTCTCCCTCTCTCCTTAATTAGTCCTATTCTCTCCCTCTCTCCTTAATTAGTCCTATTCTCTCTCTCGCTCCTTAATTAGTCCTATTCTCTCCCTCTCTCCTTAATTAGTCCTATTCTCTCTCTCCTTAATTAGTCCTATTCTCTCTCTCCTTAATTAGTCCTATTCTCTCCCTCTCTCCTTAATTAGTCCTATTCTCTCTCTCCTTAATTAGTCCTATTCTCTCTCTCTCTCCTTAATTAGTCCTATTCTCTCTCTCTCTCTCTCTCTCTCTCCTTAATTAGTCCTATTCTCTCCCTCTCTCCTTAATTAGTCCTATTCTCTCTCTCTCTCTCTCTCTCTCCTTAATTAGTCCTATTCTCTTCCTCTCTCCTTAATTAGTCCTATTCTCTCTCTCTCTCCTTAATTAGTCCTATTCTCTCTCTCTCTCCTTAATTAGTCATATTCTCTCCCTCTCTCCTTAATTAGTCCTATTCTCTCCCTCTCTCCTTAATTAGTCCTATTCTCTACCTCTCTCCTTAATTAGTCCTATTCTCTCCCTCTCTCCTTAATTAGTCCTATTCTCTCTCTCTCTCCTTAATTAGTCCTATTCTCTCTCTCTCTCCTTAATTAGTCCTATTCTCTCTCTCTCTCCTTAATTAGTCCTATTCTCTCTCGCTCCTTAATTAGTCCTATTCTCTCTCTCTCTCACCTTAATTAGTCCTATTCTCTCTCTCCTTAATTAGCCCTATTCTCTCTCTCTCTCTCCTTAATTAGTCCTATTCTCTCTCTCCTTAATTAGTCCTATTCTCTCTCCCTCTCTCCTTAATTAGTCCTATTCTCTCCCTCTCTCTCCTTAATCAGTCCTATTCTCTTCTCTCCTTAATTAGTCCTATTCTCTTCCTTTCTCAATTAGTCCTATTCTCTCCCTCTCTCCTTAATTAGTCCTATTCTCTCCCTCTCTCCTTAATTAGTCCTATTCTCTCTCTCTCTCCTTAATTAGTCCAATTCTCTCTCTCTCTCTCTCCTTAATTAGTCCTATTCTCTCCCTCTCTCCTTAATTAGTCCTATTCTCTCCCTCTCTCCTTAATTAGTCCTATTCTCTCTCTCTCTCTCTCTCTCTCTCCTTAATTAGTCCTATTCTCTCCCTCTCTCCTTAATTAGTCCTATTCTCTCCCTCTCTCCTTCACCTCTCAATCCTTTAATGTACATAACAGATAACTCTCCTCTCCCTCTCTCCCTCCCTTCCTCTCTCCCTCCCTTCCTCTCTCCAGTGTTGACACCCAGAGAGATGGTTTAATATTCATCTATGACATGACCAACTCCAGCTATGGGAACTTTGACTATGAGCTCTGTGTCAAGATCCTCGACCTCCTCAAGGTAACACACCGCCTGTGTCCCAAATGACTCCCTGTCCCAAATGACTCCCTGTCCCAAATGACTCCCTGTGACTCCCTGTCCCAAATGACTCCGTCCCAAATGACTCCCTGTCCCAAATGACCCCTGTCCCAAATTAATCCCTGTGACTCCCTGTCCCAAATGACTCCCTGTCCCAAATGACTCCCTGTCCCAAATGACTCCCTGTCCCAAATGACTCCCTGTCCCAAATGACTCCCTGTCCCAAATGACTCCCTTTGACTCCCTGTCCCAGATGACCCCCTGTCCCAAATGACTCCCTGTCCCAAATGACTCCCTGTCCCAGATGACTCCCTGTCCCAGATGACTCCCTGTCCCAGATGACTCCCTGTCCCAAATGACTCCCTGTCCCAAATGACTCCCTGTCCCAAATGACTCCCTGTCCAAAATGACTCCCTTTGACTCCCTGTCCCAGATAACTCCCTGTCCCAGATGACTCCCTGTCCCAGATGACTCCCTGTCCCAGATGACTCCCTGTCCCAGATGACTCCCTGTCCCAGATGACTCCCTGTCCCAGATGACTCCCTGTCCCAGATGACTCCCTGTCCCAGATGACTCCCTGTCAGATGACTCCCTGTCCCAGATGACTCCCTGTCCCAGATGACTCCCTGTCCCAGATGACTCCCTGTCCCAGATGACTCCCTGTCCCAGATGACTCCCTGTCCCAGATGACTCCCTGTCAGATGACTCCCTGTCCCAGATGACTCCCTGTCCCAGATGACTCCCTGTCAGATGACTCCCTGTCAATTGACTCCCTGTCCGAAATGACTCCCTGTCAGATGACTCCCTGTCAAATGACTCCCTGTCCCAACAATGCAGAGTTAAAGTAAGAAAATGTACAAATAAAAAATATTAAATAGTATAAAATTAAATAACAATAATGAGGCTAAAAACAAGGAGTACCAGAACCCAGTCAATGGGCCGTGTTACCAGAACCCGGTCAATGGGCCGTGTTACCAGAACCCGGTCAATGGGCCGTGTTACCAGAACCCGGTCAATGGGCCGTGTTACCAGAACCCGGTCAATGGGCCGTGTTACCAGAACCCGGTCAATGGGCCGTGTTACCAGAACCCGGTCAATGGGCCGTGTTACCAGAACCCGGTCAATGGGCCGTGTTACCAGAACCCGGTCAATGGGCCGTGTTACCAGAACCCGGTCAATGGGCCGTGTTACCAGAACCCGGTCAATGGGCCGTGTTACCAGAACCCGGTCAATGGGCCGTGTTACCAGAACCCGGTCAATGGGCCGTGTTACCAGAACCCGGTCAATGGGCCGTGTTACCAGAACCCGGTCAATGGGCCGTGTTACCAGAACCCGGTCAATGGGCCGTGTTACCAGAACCCGGTCAATGGGCCGTGTTACCAGAACCCGGTCAATGGGCCGTGTTACCAGAACCCGGTCAATGGGCCGTGTTACCAGAACCCGGTCAATGGGCCGTGTTACCAGAACCCGGTCAATGGGCCGTGTTACCAGAACCCGGTCAATGGGCCGTGTTACCAGAACCCAGTCAATGGGCCGTGTTACCAGAACCCAGTCAATGGGCCGTGCTACCAGAACCCCAGTCAATGGACCGTGTTACCAGAACCCAGTCAATGGGCCGTGTTACCAGAACCCAGTCAATGGGCCGTGTTACCAGAACCCGGTCAATGGGCCGTGTTACCAGAACCCGGTCAATGGGCCGTGCTACCAGAACCCAGTCAATGGGCCGTGTTACCAGAACCCAGTCAATGGGCCGTGTTACCAGAACCCAGTCAATGTCCTCGACGCATCATACCTTATATAGTACATTACTCTGGTCACTAGTAGTTCACTATATAGGGAATAGGTCTCTGGTCTATAGTAGTGTACTATATAGGGAATAGGGCTCTGGTCTATAGTAGTTCACTATATAGGGAATAGGGCCCTGGTCTATAGTAGTACCACTATATAGGGAATAGGGCTCTGGTCTATAGTAGTTCACTATATAGGGAATAGGGCTCTGGTCTATAGTAGTACCACTATATAGGGAATAGGGCTCTGGTCTATAGTAGTTCACTATATAGGGAATAGGGCTCTGGTCTATAGTAGTACCACTATATAGGGAATAGGGCTCTGGTCTATAGTAGTACCACTATATAGGGAATAGGGCTCTGGTCTATAGTAGTACCACTATATAGGGAATAGGGCTCTGGTCTATAGTAGTACCACTATATAGGGAATAGGGCCCTGGTCTATAGTAGTACCACTATATAGGGAATAGGGCTCTGGTCTATAGTAGTACCACTATATAGGGAATAGGGCTCTGGTCTATAGTAGTACCACTATATAGGGAATAGGGCTCTGGTCTATAGTAGTACCACTATATAGGGAATAGGGCTCTGGTCTATAGTAGTACCACTATATAGGGAATAGGGCTCTGGTCTATAGTAGTACCACTATATAGGGAATAGGGCTCTGGTCTATAGTAGTACCACTATATAGGGAATAGGGCTCTGGTCTATAGTAGTACCACTATATAGGGAACAGGGCTCTGGTCTATAGTAGTACCACTATATAGGGAACAGGGCTCTGGTCTATAGTAGTACCACTATATAGGGAACAGGGCTCTGGTCTATAGTAGTACCACTATATAGGGAATAGGGCTCTGGTCTATAGTAGTACCACTATATAGGGAAGAGGGCTCTGGTCTATAGTAGTACCACTATATAGGGAATAGGGCTCTGGTCTATAGTAGTACCACTATATAGGGAACAGGGCTCTGGTCTATAGTAGTGTACTATATAGGGAATAGTGCTCTGGTCTATAGTAGTACCACTATATAGGGAATAGGGCTCTGGTCTATAGTAGTACCACTATATAGGGCTCTGGTCTATAGTAGTGCACTATATAGGGAATAGGGCCCTGGTCTATAGTAGTACCACTATATAGGGAATAGGGCTCTGGTCTATAGTAGTACCACTATATAGGGAATAGGGCTCTGGTCTATAGTAGTACCACTATATAGGGAATAGGGCTCTGGTCTATAGTAGTTCACTATATAGGGAATAGGGATCTGGTCTATAGTAGTACCACTATATAGGGAATAGGGCTCTGGTCTATAGTAGTACCACTATATAGGGAATAGGGCTCTGGTCACTAGTAGTTCACTATATAGGGAATAGGGCTCTGGTCTATAGTAGTACCACTATATAGGGAATAGGGCTCTGGTCTATAGTAGTTCACTATATAGGGAATAGGGATCTGGTCTATAGTAGTTCACTATATAGGGAATAGGGCTCTGGTCTATAGTAGTACCACTATATAGGGAATAGGGCTCTGGTCTATAGTAGTTCACTATATAGGGAATAGGGCTCTGGTCTATAGTAGTACCACTATATAGGGAATAGGGCTCTGGTCTATAGTAGTACCACTATATAGGGAATAGGGCTCTGGTCACTAGTAGTTCACTATATAGGGAATAGGGCTCTGGTCTATAGTAGTACCACTATATAGGGAATAGGGCTCTGGTCTATAGTAGTTCACTATATAGGGAATAGGGATCTGGTCTATAGTAGTTCACTATATAGGGAATAGGGCTCTGGTCTATAGTAGTACCACTATATAGGGAATAGGTCTCTGGTCTATAGTAGTACCACTATATAGGGAATAGGGCTCTGGTCTATAGTAGTTCACTATATAGGGAATAGGGCTCTGGTCACTAGTAGTTCACTATATAGGGAATAGGGATCTGGTCTATAGTAGTTCACTATATAGGGAATAGGGCTCTGGTCTATAGTAGTACCACTATATAGGGAATAGGTCTCTGGTCTATAGTAGTACCACTATATAGGGAATAGGGCTCTGGTCTATAGTAGTACCACTATATAGGGAATAGGGCTCTGGTCTATAGTAGTACCACTATATAGGGAATAGGGCTCTGGTCTATAGTAGTACCACTATATAGGGAATAGGTCTCTGGTCTATAGTAGTACCACTATATAGGGAATAGGGCTCTGGTCTATAGTAGTACCACTATATAGGGAATAGGGCTCTGGTCTATAGTAGTACCACTATATAGGGAATAGGGCTCTGGTCTATAGTAGTACCACTATATAGGGAATAGGGCTCTGGTCTATAGTAGTACCACTATATAGGGAATAGGGCTCTGGTCTATAGTAGTTCACTATATAGGGAATAGGGCTCTGGTCTATAGTAGTACCACTATATAGGGAATAGGGCTCTGGTCACTAGTAGTTCACTATATAGGGAATAGGGCTCTGGTCACTAGTAGTTCACTATATAGGGAATAGGGCTCTGGTCTATAGTAGTACCACTATATAGGGAATAGGGCTCTGGTCTATAGTAGTGTACTATATAGGGAATAGGGCTCTGGTCACTAGTAGTTCCACTATATAGGGAATAGGGCTCTGGTCTATAGTAGTACCACTATATAGGGAATAGGTCTCTGGTCTATAGTAGTACCACTATATAGGGAATAGGGCTCTGGTCTATAGTAGTACCACTATATAGGGAATAGGGCTCTGGTCACTAGTAGTTCACTATATAGGGAATAGGGCTCTGGTCTATAGTAGTACCACTATATAGGGAATAGGGCTCTGGTCTATAGTAGTTCACTATATAGGGAATAGGGCTCTGGTCTATAGTAGTACCACTATATAGGGAATAGGGCTCTGGTCTATAGTAGTTCACTATATAGGGAATAGGGCTCTGGTCACTAGTAGTTCACTATATAGGGAATAGGGCTCTGGTCACTAGTAGTTCACTATATAGGGAATAGGGCTCTGGTCACTAGTAGTTCACTATATAGGGAATAGGGCCCTGGTCACTAGTAGTTCACTATATAGGGAATAGGGCTCTGGTCACTAGTAGTTCACTATATAGGGAATAGGGCTCTGGTCACTAGTAGTTCACTATATAGGGAATAGGGCCCTGGTCACTAGTAGTTCACTATATAGGGAATAGGGCCCTGGTCACTAGTAGTTCACTATATAGGGAATAGGGCACTGGTCACTAGTAGTTCACTATATAGGGAATAGGGCACTGGTCACTAGTAGTTCACTATATAGGGAATAGGGCACTGGTCACTAGTAGTTCACTATATAGGGAATAGGGCTCTGGTCACTAGTAGTTCACTATATAGGGAATAGGGCTCTGGTCTATAGTAGTACCACTATATAGGGAATAGGGCCCTGGTCACTAGTAGTTCACTATATAGGGAATAGGGCTCTGGTCTATAGTAGTTCACTATATAGGGAATAGGGCTCTGGTCTATAGTAGTTCACTATATAGGGAATAGGGCTCTGGTCTATAGTAGTACCACTATATAGGGAATAGGGCCCTGGTCTATAGTAGTACCACTATATAGGGAATAGGGCTCTGGTCTATAGTAGTACCACTATATAGGGAATAGGGCTCTGGTCACTAGTAGTTCACTATATAGGGAATAGGGCTCTGGTCACTAGTAGTTCCACTATATAGGGAATAGGGCTCTGGTCACTAGTAGTTCACTATATAGGGAATAGGGCTCTGGTCTATAGTAGTACCACTATATAGGGAATAGGGCTCTGGTCTATAGTAGTACCACTATATAGGGAATAGGGCTCTGGTCTATAGTAGTTCCACTATATAGGGAATAGAGCTCTGGTCTATAGTAGTACCACTATATAGGGAATAGGGCTCTGGTCTATAGTAGTTCTTCCTCTCCTTTTCATCATCCTCTCTTCCTCCCCTCTCTTCCTCCCCTCTCTTCCTCCCCTCTCTTCCTCCCCTCTCTTCCTCTCCTCTTCATCATCATCTCTTCCTCTCCTCTCTTCCTCTCCTCTTCATCATCATCTCTTCCTCTCCTCTCTTCATCATCATCCTCTCTCTCCTTCTATTTCTTCCCCTCTTTTGTCTTTTTCTCTCTTTTTCCATTCACTCGTTACCTGTGTGTGTGTGTGTGTGTGTGTGTGTGTTTGTGTGTCTCTCCTAGGGTGCGTTCCCAGCTCGTCTGAAGTGTGTGTTCATCGTGTCGTCTCCTCTCTGGTTCAGAGCTCCCTTCGCTGTCCTCAGACTCTTCGTACGTGAGAAGCTGAGAGAGAGGGTACGACCGTGTGTGTGTGTGTGTGTTTTGAGATGGTCACTGTGTTGGTGCGATACCTTGTCTCTCAGGTGTGTGTGTGTGTGTGTGTGTGTTTTGAGATGGTCACTGTGTTGGTGCGATACCATGTCTCTCAGGTGTGTGTGTTTTGAGATGGTCACTGTGTTGGTGCGATACCATGTCTCTCAGGTGTGTGTGTGTGCGTAACAGTCTCTCTCTCTCCCATCCCCAGGTGTGTACAGTGAAGGCCCACGAGCTGTCCAATTACATCCCAGTCTCTTCTCTTCCGGAACACCTGAACGGAACCTCCCGGTACAGCCACGTTGCCTGGATACAGTCCTGCGTCAACACACACACCGCCCCAGGCGACGCGAGCACACACCCGCACGACACACACGACTGCGTGGGCAGCCTGTTGCTCTCGTACAGCCTGGAGCCTCACAACGCTAACGCCGCCGCTACGTTAGTCGCTACGCAAACCTCCATAGACTCCCACTCAGATTCGCCGCTGCTGTTAGCCTCCGAGCTAGCGTTAGCGGCTACGGCTAACTCCAACTGCTACGACGACAGTAATGCTAACCCACACGTCCACTGTGACACAGTGAACGGCAGGACTCGAGGCCGGGCCCAGAACAGCCCCCAGAGCTCTGGACTACAGAGGAATCACCAACATTGGAACGGTTCTGCCCGTAACTACGGGGTCAAGGCAGGGTTGGGGGTTAATAACGTTGTTGGGGTTGTTAGCGGCGCTAGCCCCAATGCTAACAGCGTGAATGGTCGCCAGCCCCCTCCCCAGTCGGACACGCCCCCGGACACACCCCTCCACCACAAAGTAGTAGGAATTACGATGAGTGTCGGGTCAGAAACCCTCGACGACGGAACAGCGAACGAGGAAGAGCGGGAAGGAGAGGAGGAAGAGGATGAGGTAGATGGGGTGCCTCCTCTCCCTCAGAAGTCTCTCCCACGCCACCCTCAACCCCCGCCGTCACTCTGCGGCGCGTCACAGCCGGACGAGGACCCTTGTCCCCAGGAAGAGGTGTCCGTACACATGCCTGACGGCGTAGGGATGAACATGTTGGAGCTGGTGGAGCACGTGAAGAAGAGAAAGAAGAAAGGAATCTACCAGGAGTATGAAGAGATACGCAAGGAGCCTCCTACTGGTAGCTTTGACTACAGCAAGTTAGTCTCTCTCTGTCTCACTGTCTCTGTCTCTCTGCCTCCTACTGGTAGCTTTGACTACAGCAAGTTAGTCTCTCTCTGTCTCTCTGTCTCTCTGTCTCCCCCTCTCTCCCCCTCTCTCCCCCTCGCTCTGTCTCGCTCTGTCTCCCTCTGTCTCCCTCTCTCTCTGTCTCCCTCTCTCTCTGTCTCCCTCTCTCTCTGTCTCCCCCTCTCTCTGTCTCTCTCTCTGTCTCTCTCTCTGTCTCCCCCTCTCTCTGTCTCTCTCTGTCCCCCCCTCTCTCTGTCTCTCTCTGTCCCCCCCTCTCTGTGTCTCTCTCTGTGTCTCTCTCTGTGTCTCTCTCTGTGTCTCTCTCTGTGTCTCTCTCTGTGTCTCTCTCTGTGTCTCTCTCGCTCTGTCTCTCTCGCTCTGTCTCTCTCGCTCTGTCTCTCTCGCTCTGTCTCTCTCGCTCTGTCTCTCTCGCTCTGTCTCTCTCGCTCTGTCTCTCTCGCTCTGTCTCTCTCGCTCTGTCTCTCTCGCTCTGTCTCTCTCGCTCTGTCTCTCTCGCTCTGTCTCTCTCTCTCTGTCTCCTCTCTCTGTGTCTCTGTCTCTCTCTGTCTCCCCCTCCCTCTGTGTCTCTCTCTCTGTCTCTCTCTCTCCCTCCCTCTCTCTCTCTCCATTTCTCTCTTTTTAATGCCAGTTAATAGTCTAATCTCTTCCTCTCTCCCTCCTTTTCACTTCCTTCCTTCCTTACTCTCTGTGTAGAAAGCTGTCCAATCAGATCAAGAACAGGTACAGTGATGTCCTCTGTCTGGACCAATCACGTGTCAGACTCTGCCAGCTCTGTGATGATGAGGACGAGGTATGTTTCAGGATAATTATTTATGTCTAATATCAGAAATGGTGTGTTAACTCCCTATGGAGGAGAGTCACCCCCTCTATGCCACATTCATAAAGTATTCAAACCTCTTGACTTTTTCCACATTTGTTACGTTACAAAATAACTGAAATGTCACATTTATTCAGACCAGTACTTTTGTTGAAGCAGTGATGACAGCCTCTATTTTTAACCTTTATTTAACTAGGCAAGTCAGTTAAGAACAAATTCTTATTTACAATGACGGCCTAGGAACAGTGGGTTAACTGGTCTAGGAACAGTGGGTTAACTGCCTGTTCAGGGGGCAGAACAACAGATTTGTACCTTGTCAGCTCGGGGATTCGATCTAGTAACCTTTGAATTACCAGTCCAACGCTCTAACCTGCCGCCCAGTCTTATTTGGTGTGACACTTGAAGTTTGGCACACCTGTATTTGGGGGAGTTTCTCCCATTCTTCTCTGCAGATCCTCTCAAGCTCTCTGTCAGGTTGGATGGGGAGCGTCGTTGCACAGCTATTTTCAGGTCTCTCCAGAGATGTTCAATCGGGTTCAAGTTCGGGCTCTGGCTGGGTCACTCAAGGACATTCAGAGACTTGTTCCCGAAGCCACTCCTGCATTGTCACGACTGTGTGGTTTGGGTCGTTGCCCTGTTGGAAGGTGAACCTTCGTCCCAGTCTGAGGTCCTGAGTGCTCCGTAGCAGGTTTTCATCAAGGATCTCTGTACTTTGCTCCGTTCATCTTTCCCTCGATCCTGACTAGTCTCCCAGTCCCTGAAAAACATCCCAACAGCATGACACTGCCACCACCATGCTTCACAGTAAGGATGGTGCCAGGTTTTCTCAATCTTGGTTTCATCAGACCAGAGAATCTTGTTTCTCATGGTCTGAGAGTCTTTAGGTGTTTTTTGTCAATCTCCAAGCGGGCTGTCATGTGCCTTTTACTGAGGAGTAGCTTCCGTCTGGCCATTGGTGGAGTGCTGCCGAGATGGTTGTCCTTCTGGAAAATTCTCCCATCTCCACAGAGGAACTCTGGAGCTCTGTCTGAGCGACCATCAGGTTCTTGGTCACCTCCCTGACCATGGTCCTTCTCCCCTGATTGGTCAGTTTGGCCGGGCGGCTCTATGAAGAGTCTTGGTGTGTTCTTGAGGATCTTTAATGCTGCAGAAATGTTTTGGTACCCTTCTCCAGATCTGTGCCTCGGCACAATCCTGTCTCTGAGCTCTACGGACAATTCCTTCAACCTCACAGCTTGGTTTTTGATCTGACATGCACTGTCAACTGTGGGACCTTATATAGACAGGTGTGTGTGCCTTTCCATATCGTGTCCAATCAATTGAATTTACCACAGGTGGACTCCAATCAAAAGGTAGAAACATCTCAAGGATGATCAATGGAAATAGGATTCACCTGAGCTTTGTTTCGACTTGAAAACTAATGTGTGTGTGTGTGTGTGTGTGTGTGTGTGTGTGTGTGTGTGTGTTCCAAGACGTCAGACTACATCAATGCTAGTCTTATGGACGGCTACAAGAGGAGCAACGCTTATATCGCAACTCAGGGTGAGTTGGGGAACAAATTCTCTGTGTTGTTGACCCTCAGGGTGAGTTGGGGAACAAATTCTCTATGTTGTTGACCCTCAGGGTGAGTTGGGGAACATATTCTCTGTGTTGGTCACTACTGTTGACCCTCAGGGTGAGTTGGGGAACATATTCTCTATGTTGTTGACCCTCAGGGTGAGTTGGGGAACATATTCTCTGTGTTGGTCACTACTGTTGACCCTCAGGGTGAGTTGGGGAACAAATTCTCTATGTTTTTGACCCTCAGGGTGAGTTGGGGAACAAATTCTCTATGCTGTTGACCCTCAGGGTGAGTTGGGGAACAAATTCTCTATGTTGTTGACCCTCAGGGTGAGTTGGGGAACATATTCTCTATGTTGTTGACCCTCAGGGTGAGTTGGGGAACATATTCTCTATGTTGTTGACCCTCAGGGTGAGTTGGGGAACATATTCTCTATGTTGTTGACCCTTAGGGTGAGTTGGGGAACATATTCTCTATGTTGTTGACCCTCAGGGTGAGTTGGGGAACATATTATCTGTGTTGGTCACTACTGTTGACCCTCAGGGTGAGTTGGGGAACATATTCTCTATGTTGTTGACCCTCAGGGTGAGTTGGGGAACAAATTCTCTGTGTTGTTGACCCTCAGGGTGAGTTGGGGAACATATTCTCTATGTTGGTCACTACTGTTGACCCTCAGGGTGAGTTGGGGAACATATTCTCTATGTTGGTCACTACTGTTGACCCTCAGGGTGAGTTGGGGAACATATTCTCTATGTTGTTGACCCTCAGGGTGAGTTGGGGAACATATTCTCTATGTTGGTCACTACTGTTGACCCTCAGGGTGAGTTGGGGGACAGTTGGATAGGTCTGGATAGGTGTGGATAGTTGGATACGTCTGGATAGTTGGAAAGGGCTGGATAGTTGGGTAGGTCTGGGTAGGTCTGGATAGTTGGATAGGTCTGGATAGTTGGAAAGGGCTGGATAGTTGGGTAGGTCTGGATAGGTCTGGGTAGGTCTGGATAGTTGGATAGGTCTGGATAGTTGGATAGGTCTGGATAGGTGTGGATAGTTGGATACGTCTGGATA